>NC_090647.1:195832136-195948079 GCF_040937935.1 Hyperolius riggenbachi | reverse complement strand
GAGAAGCGATTGCGAATGAGATTGAGCAAAGGGGCAGATTGTATGTGTGTGCACCAAACTAGTCGCCAACCCGCGACGATGCATACACAACAGCAGATATGAAGTAGGAACGCAATCGCGGGAGAGGCGATTGCCAGAGGTGACACAAGGCTACAGCAAGGCAGAGCACGAGAGTAGCAAAGGCACAGCAAATATACAATGAGAAGATAAGGAGAATAACAAACGCTAACTAAATGCGAACACCGCACTCATTCGCAACAGTGCACGCGTTTATGCACGGTCTCCGCGTGTTAAGCACAACAGAGACAAGCACGCCTAACTAACCACCGACAGACAAACATGAAACAGAGGACGCGAGCGCTTGCTTAACGGTTACCTCACCGAGCCTCCAGCAAGCGTTCGTAGCAGACAAGACAGATACACGAAAACAGGAATAAGTGAGAGATAACAGCAAGAGAGATGGAGATCAGACGGATCCACAGCATTAGCACTAGGCGAGTGCGATCCAGGCAAGACAGATTAGATGAGATAGCTGGTAGCAACCGCTGCTCCAGCTATACTCCAAGAACAAAGATCAAAACGACTTCCTGTCGACCACCGCTGGGACAGAACAATCGCAAGAGACAAACAAAACAGATATGCAATCCTAACTGCACTAGGGAATCTGCCTAGTGCAGTCCCAGGAATTACTCTAAGCTAATCTTAAAACAATGAGCAAGGCTGACACTCCAGGAGTGTTTCACAGGACTAACCCTTATGACCAGCCTAGGTCTGTGATATCACATTGTATTTATAGTACAAACCTCCAGAGGATGTGGCTAGGAAATTTGCATGACCAACGTATGCAAATTCCCTAGCAGCAGCAAGCTGCAAAACTGACAAATAGTCTCTCTTCCAGAGACCTGCAGAATGCAGACCTGAACAGTGGTCAAAAAGCTGCCTGCCTGCGCAGGCAGCTGAGCGGATCATTACAGTAAGTCAGGGAGAGGAAAAGGCGAGGAAAGACTTAACAAGGGGCAAATACTGACACAATTTTATATATATATTAATTTTCATTCATTTTATTCAATTACATTATTTTCACTACAGTTTTTCTTTAAACCTGAAGCATAATTAAAATAATAAACAGATACTTACCTGAGGAAGGGGAAGGCCCTGGGTCCTATAGAGCCTTCCCGTTCCTCTCACGGTCCTCTCGTTCCAGCGCTGTCTCCCTGTTAGCAATCTCCGAACAGTGAGTTGGAGACTGCTCTCTTCCACCACGGGGGGCTTTGGAAGTCTTCGGGAGCCCCAGTGCACTTGTGCATGCTCAGTACGGAGCCACCTGTCGTTGGGAGCACTTGGGTTCCGGAAAACTTCCGAAGCCTCCCTTGGCGGGGGATTTGACCGGGGGAGACAGCAGTGGAGTGGGGGGACCATGAGAGGAATGGGAAGGCTCTATAGGACACAGAGCCTTTCCCCTTCTTAAAGCGGATCCGAGATGAAAAACTAACTATAACAAGTAACTTGTCTATATATCTTATCTAAAGTTGGTTTACACAGCAAATTTAGCTGCAAACAGCTTTAATAGAATATGATTGTCTTCCTGTGATACAATGACAGCAGCCATGTTGTTTGTAAACATTACACATAGGCAGGCTTATCTGTATCTTGAGCACTCAGCCTGTGAAAAAACCTAATCCCCCCTCCTCCTCCCTTCTCCCCTCTGCCTCTGAAATCAATGGCTAGTAACACCTTCCCCTCCTCCTGCCCAGACTGAGCTCCCATGAGCCCTTGCTACTGCCAAGGCTCTCTGAATACCTGTGGGCGTGGCTTATTTAGTTTATAGGGAATTCGAGTATTAAAACAAAAACAAAAAAGTATTTGATTTGAGGAATGCCCTATAAACAATAGGAAAGGAACACAATTATGCAATGAGTAAAAGGTCACCTCGGATCCACTTAAAGTAAGTATCTGTTTTTTTTATTTTAACCCTTCAGGTTTGCTTTAAGATTCCTAATAGCATGCTGGTCTATTAAAGGACAATGTGGTTGGTTCCAGTTTACAGAGTTCACTGCAGCATGAGAATGACACAAAACACATGGCCAGAATTATAAAACATTATCTGCATCAAAAAGTAGCACACACAACTATACAAAAGACTGTTTGGCCCCCGAAGAGCCCTGAATAAACCATATCATAAGTCAGTAAGCAAGTAAAGGAGGGTATTTTATTAAACCACCATGAAGGTGTATGTATCAGAATCTGGCATACCCACATTTACTATGCAAGGACCAGCCACTTGCATGCATGCCTTGCGGCAGACATTGACTGCACTGTCACTAAACTGAATTTGGCTATTGGTAGGGGGTGCAGCACATGTTTTTACACTTACTGATGTGCATGTGGAGATGTGTTTTACATTTTTTTTTTTGCCTGATAAAAGTTTTTGTCAGGCTGGCATGTATAGAGCATGCTGCTGTGGACTCTAGTCTCAGATGTCCAATCTCTCTTAGGTAAATAGGCAAAAGGGTTATTTTTGACTCACTACTTGATTGTAATTAAGGGTTAAAGCGGACCTGAAATCAGAACTCATCTCTGCTCTAAAAGATACACAACAGCATAATAACCTTCAAATAAAAAAACATTTGTTTGTTACAGCTGATGCAAATCCTAAAATAAATCTGCACAGTTTCTACTTCCTGAGTCATGAAAGCAGATGTATTGATAACAGCCTGTGCTTTCAAATGAGCTTATCTGCCATCTCTGCCGTGGCAGTCGTGACACAGGGGAGAGGTCAAATTACAACTTGTGATTAGACACAAATGAGGGGGAATTAAACAGGCTAAACTCTCTCAATACATACACGGTGAATTTCTCTCTGTATTCCTTCTGTCTTGTGCAAGAGTTCAGGTCCACTTTAAATATAGATCTCTATTAAAAATACAAAATGCAACGAAATATTTGATGAACAATAAATAAATCTTATTTCTTCTTTTTCCATGTACATCCTTTTTTCTTCGTATCTGTAGTCTTTGTTGTTTCATATACTGTACCTCTGTCTTCTGACTATAGTTGAAAAGTCAAGTGCCCACTAAAGCAATGGGGCTTTTGATAAGTCCTGTGGTGGGGACAGACAGCAAATAACAATCTCCTATCAAGCTAATGGTAGACCAGAAAAATAGAGACTGGAAGAAGAAGCAAATAGAGGAGAATGTATATCATTCTGAAGAAGAAAGAAGAATAGAAAACAGAAGAAAAGGTATCCCCACTGTCCCAAGCATGAAGTGAGGATGAGCTCCTTGTCCATGTAATTGGATAATGACACTCTGAAAAGGCGAGGAGAGTTTCTTGTCCCTTTTTTGCAGAGTCCCCTTGGCCCAGGTAGGTGTGTACTAAAGCCCCACTTAGGTTGTCTCCAAGTTCTGGGATACATTAGTACCCTTATTCATGTTCGCAAAGACTTACAAATTTTAAAAAAAGAAACAACACAGACAAGCAAAACAATTTAATAAAAAATGTCATTTGGTAGAAAAAAAATCTAAAAAATTGATACTGCTATGTTGTAATCAATGTCTAAACATGTCAAAACCATTGTAATACACCTGTTTTTTTTTTAATCTGAATTGAAGAGCACCCTATGACCATTAGCTCAGGCACACTACTGACGCAATACTGAAAAATGACCCAATATAAGCATCTTGAAATCTCCTGAATTGGTCCATTGATCTCAACCAATGGGAATGCTTGCTAAAGAGAATTCTCATTGGTCAGACCAGAGGACCAATACTAAACCCCAATGGAGAATTCAAAGATGCTTTTTTTTTTAACCAGGTTTTCTCTTCTTTACTTTTCTGTGATAGTGAAGATACGGGGAACCCTGGCAAAAGCACATTTGAATCTCCTGCCAGGATTTCTTATTGACTTCTTAATATGACCAATCAGAATTCCACTTGCTGATTATCCTGATTGGTTAGTTCGATAGACCAATAGGAAACCTGAGCAGGTAATACAAATATGCTTTGCCGGGGCTACCTGAATGTACTGTATTAGGGCTGAAAGCAGAGAAAAAGGGAGCCCCAGGAAAAACATATTTGCATTTTCCACAAGGGCTTCCCATTGGTGCATTGCTCTTTCTCTGGAGGGATTCTCAATACAGCAGAGTCCCCAGTATCTGGCACCAGCAGGGATTGCCTGATGCCAGATACAAGTGCTTGCCGGCAGCTTGAGCAACTGGCGAAAAGCACAAACATCCCCCCCTAAATACTTACCGAGCCTCCAGTGATGTCTGGCAGCTTTACTGTGCCTCTTAGGGGCTTTATGGCTTCCCCTGTCCATGCAAGCCAGTGTGTCACCTGACACTCGTCGGGTCAGGTGGCATGCCGGCTTCCATACATGGACACTGAAGCCGCTAGGAGCCCTCTCGGAGGTACAGGAAATCTGCCAGACATCGCTGGAAACTCAGTAAGTAGTTTGCAGCCTGCCAACACCCCCTCCCCCAAAGTCTGCATTGTCCCCTCCGGCATGCTGGTTAAGACTTGAGACTTCCAGTTGCCTGAGTTCCGGATAACGAGGACTTTGCTGTAAAAGAAAACTGCAGAGCTAGATAAGAGTGACGCTTAAATCAAAAACTTTTTTGACACTATTTTTCAAATTATTTTTGTGTCGAAGACTTAGCATAAGACTGTGTAAACTGAGACTGAAGCAATACATAAATAAATTATACCAGCTACATTGCAAAAAACTTAAATGGATGTTTGAAGAGTAGACATGAAACTATCTGTTTTGCATTATTCAATGAAGAATTACAGACCTTATACGTTATGCACACTGTGCTGTAATTTACAGTAACTAGCCAGACATCGTCTCTTAATTACTGACTGTAATAAACTGAATTGCAAATGGTTAGTATGGGTTACCACACTGTCTAAATCCTCGCTGTGATCTGCACTGCTAGCTCTGCTTACTTACACTATTTATCTGACAATCCCCTGCACTTGGAAACTCAATAAAGGGATAAAATCGTAAATAAATATTTTAATCTTTGTATTTTGTCCCGTAATGAAACACAATTTTTAAAAAATGTATCACACACGTTATACATTGAAAAAATAATTAAATTCAACCCTCTGCGAAACAAAATAGAAAGAAGCAGTTTGAAAAGAGCACAACAGTCCGTTTTAACAATTTGGCAATTTTCACTGCGTGACTTATGCTGACATTTGAAATTTGAAAAGTATTAATGTAAGATGACAGCAATGATCACGTCCCAAAATGAAGGGAGCTGAAGAAGAAGAAGAAGCTTTGTATAATATTGTAACACCCAGTAGAACCAGTAGAAATAAATAAATTGACAAGAAGTGCAACTCATTCCAGGAAATGTTTGCAAAAGTTTTTCATAATTTGCAGTCTTATTGACCTAGTTCTTTTAATAACCACATTGACATACTCACTAAAGGCTTTACAAGCTCAACTTTAAAAGATTTTAAAAACGTTTGATAACAAATAAATGTCCATTACTTTACATTTTTTTTTTAGTTAAAATCCTTGGAATATCACCATCTTGCCACCTGACTATTATAGTCCTCAGTGGTGGCAATTTCTGTAGATTTTTCTTGCTTGTGCAGTGCATGTGATTTATGTTCCCTAAGAAGTCGTCTTTCTTCCTTTCTCTTCTCTCGCTTCCTCTGATGCTCTAATTGTCTGGTGTACTGGAAGCGTTGAAGAAATAGATCCTTAGCATATTTATACAGTTGCATGTCCAAATAATTAAGTTCCTTTATTCTTTCGCGAGACCATTTATCAATGTCCACGTTTGAGGCCCTGGTACTATTGAACTGTGTAAATGGTGAAATAAACTTTAGATTGAAAGTTCTTTCAAACAAGTACTGTGTTTTTCTTTGAAATTCAGTCAAGCCATAAAAGGCCATGTTTTTTAGGTTATTTTTGGCACTCTGTAGAAGAATGTCATTCCTTTCACTTTCATTCATGAAAGTTAAATTATAACAGCCAACTAGGCTAAGGTCTGCCAGCATGCGAACTTGACGATTATTAGCTAGGTTGTAGCTACAATCCATAAATTCTTGTAGTGTGACTCCAGACCAATCATCTCCATGGTAACAGTTTGGCAATTCATCAGGAGTTGGGCTTCTCCCATCACAGACATGGAGGGAGGCTTTCCATGTAGCCCCTCTCTGAACATGTTTCCACTCACTTAGATAGCGTGATACCGGGTCTCTCAACATGGTTATATAATAGAAGTTCCTGAAAGGAAAAAAGGGGAATATTATATTAGTATCAAAAACATTCTTTAACACATTTTACAAATATGTGTGGTCCTCTGTCAGGAGCAACTCAGCTAGAAGCATAATTCATTTGTATGAGATTATATTTTTATGGAACATCATTTTCAGCTAGATGCATAATGTAAAAAATAAGAATCAAAAAACTAATTTCCAGAAGAACCAAGATGGTATATTCATTTCAACAAATCAACAGGTAATCCGAAAAATCTAGCCTTTTAACTAGTGATGTTTGGATGCAGTTGGATTGGGTAGTACAGTATGTACCCTGGCAAGCGATTCAAAATATGCTCAAAGTATCTGGAAAAGCTGATGAATATGTACTTACTAAATAGATAAAATATTTTGTTTATTGACAAAAACTATAAACACATATGCTCATGCATATGATATTTGTCCCGCAGTGAAGTGCAGTGTAAGTTAATTCTGAACCTCTTACTGACAGACAGGTTTAAGGGCCTGTTTCCACTAGTGCGGTGCGATTCCGTTACAGAAAACGCAAAAATTAATTTGCATGCAAATTTCGTTTGCAATTGTATGTGAATTCTAATGCGAAAACGCATTAATATTTGCATCTGTTTGTAAGCATGCGAATTTAACCATGTCAGTGCCTGTGTGCTTTTACATTGATTTTAAGTGAAAACGTACGCGAATTCGCATGGGAAATTTGCATAACTAAAACGCATGCAAATTTCCTATTAAATCCATTACAGGCAAATCCCACACTAGCCTTGCGGTGTGCGAATTCCGATGACTCTGCCGTGCAGATTATTTATGCACGGTCCACCGCACAGAATTTCTGACAAGTGGAAACAGGCCCATTGATTTATATTGGTTATGCGAATCTGCATGCAGAAAACGCATGCAGATTCGCTCTAGTGGAAATGGGCCCTTAGACTAGTCCTTTTCTACATGATGGAACTTCAAAGCTTCCTTAAAGCTTCTTTTAACCACTTGCCGACCGCCCACTCATAACGCGCGTCGGCAAAGTGGTAGCTGCAGGACCAGCGTGCAGGCTAATTAATCAGGAAATAGCCGCTAGCGCGAGCGGGTGCTTCCTGTCATTTCACGGCGGGAGGGTCCGTGAATAGCCTGCGGGCTGCCGATCGCGGCTCGCAGGCTAAATGTAAACACAAGCGGAAATAATCCGCTTTGTTTACATTTTTACAACGCTGCTAACAGTAGCGGCGTTGTACTAGATCAGCGATCCCCGGCCAATCAGCAGCCGGGGATCGCTGTCTGTCACATGACAGGCAGGAGCCTGTTAGAGGCTGCACTGGACAGATCCGTTCCTGTGCAGCCTCCGATCTCCGGGGCAGGGAGGGAGAAGAGGGAGAGGGGGAATCCTGCCGTGGAGGGGGCTTTGAGGTACCCCCTCCCCCCGCCACCCACACGCATGCAGGAGTGATCAGACCCCCCCCCAGCAAATCATCCCCCTAGTGGGGAAAAAAGGGGGGCGATCTGGTCACTCTGCCTGTTATTCGATCTGTGCTGGGGGCTGTAGAGCCCACCCAGCACAGATCTTAGAAATCAGCGCTGGTCCTTAAGGGGGGGGGGGGGTAAAGGCTGAGTCCTGAAGTGGTTAAAAGCACTCACTATCTCCAACAACAAACTATACCAAAATGCCAGCCAGTTAGACTACTTACTCACACAATATCGTGATTGTTGTCCTAAGCAACTGCTGTTCAGTAAGTGCTTTTGAAAAGATAACAAAAATTAAATCCAAATAATCCCACATGAGCATATGGACTAATCCAAAAACCTTTTTAAACCTTAGCTGTCCAGTCAATAATCACCCATTGTTTTGGACAAATAATATGAGCTGTAGCCTGTGCTGTCCAGAACCGGTTCTAGACAGGCACATATGAGGGGGCAGTCAAAAATGGGTAGGGGGCATCACGTTTGAGGAAATCTGTGGCGCGCGAAGTGAAAAAATGGGCGTGATCATGATGTCATGTGGGCGGAGCTAACTGTAATACATAATGTAGTTATACCAGCTAATATAGTTACATAAAAAATATGAAGTAAATGCACATAATGACAGACAGCGTTTTTCCAGTAAATGCACATAATGACAGACAGCATTTCCCAAGTAAATGCATGTAATGTGAGACAGAGTTTCACCAGTAAATGCACATAATGAGAGACAGCGTTTCCCCACTAAATGCATATAAGAGACAGCGTTTCACCAGTACATGCACGTAATGACAGCCAGCCTTTCACCAGTAAATGCATGTAATGAGAGACAGCGTTTCACCCGTAAATGCACATAAGAGACAGCTTTTCACCAGTGAATGCACGTAATGAGAGACAGCATTTCACCAGTAAATGCACGTAATGACAGACAGCCTTTTACCAGTGAATGCACGTAATGACAGACAGCCTTTTACCAGTAAATGCACGTAATGAGAGACAGTGGCCCATATGCAATTCAAAGTTTTCTCCTAGGTGATATTTTTAAACTTGTCAATAAAATGCCCTTTAAACCACTAGAAAGCAAGAAAATACTCAAAATAATTTTGAAAGTACTATTTCACCTACTTTTTGGTACTTATTTTAAATCGAAGATGAAAAAATATCTCCTGGGAGAAAAGTCAGGTGAAAAAGTGAATTGCATATGGGCCAGTGTGTAACCAGTAAATGCACATAAGAAACAGCGTTTAACCAGTAAATGCACGTAATGAGAGACAGCGTTTCACCAGTAAATGCACATAATGAGAGACAGCGTTTCCCCACTAAATGCATATAAGAGACAGCGTTTCACCAGTACATGCACGTAATGACAGACAGCCTTTCACCAGTAAATGCATGTAATGAGAGACAGCGTTTCACCCGTAAATGCACATAAGAGACAGCTTTTCACCAGTGAATGCACGTAATGAGAGACAGCGTTTCCAACAGTAAATGCACATAATGAGAGACAGCGTTTCCCCACTAAATGCATATAAGAGACAGCGTTTCACCAGTAAATGCACATAATGACAGACAGCCTTTTACCAGTGAATGCACGTAATGACAGCCAGCCTTTCACCAGTAAATGCATGTAATGAGAGACAGCGTTTCACCAGTAAATGCACATAAGAGACAGCTTTTCACCAGTAAATGCACATAATGAGAGACAGCGTTTCGTATTCCGGATTGGCTGGGGGAAATGATGGATCTTTAAAAGGACCAATCCATATTAGTGATACTTTTTTGTAGGGGGTGGTGACCGGACCTGCCCTACCCAGAATCCTAGGGGAGATTCAGTATACTATAAAAGGGCAGTGTGAATGGCAGGTTCCTTTAGCAGGCTGCAGGTTTGCGGCCGGTTTTTCTGTTACTTTGCTAAATTTGTACTAGCTATGTGATGTATATAATGTAATTTATTTTTAGCACTATGGCACTCTAGCACTGAGCACTTATCACTCCTGACGAAATTTCCCATAGAGGAAATGAAACATGTCGAGTTGTGTGGGGGGTTTATAGATTACTAGTGGTGTAGTGGAGGGTGGTCTTCTGTGGACCGTGACTGATATCTCCCACCCATTTATCACATCTATGTCTTTTTAGCAAATTAGATCCCTTTTAGAACTACCCTAATAAAAGTTAAGTTTTAATTTAGTCCTCTCTTCGCAGGGTTTATATGTGTTATATTGATTGAATCAGGTGTGTTTGTTCAATGCACATAAGAGACAGCTTTTCACCAGTAAATGCACATAATGAGAGACAGCGTTTCACCAGTAAATGCACATAATGACAGGCATCCTTTCACCAGATAATTCACATAATGACAGACAGTGTTTCACCAGTAAATGCACATAAGAGACAGCTTTTCACCAGTAAATGCACATGACAGACAGCCTTTCACCAGTAAATGCATGTAATGAGAGACAGCGTTTCACCAGTTAATGCACATGATGACAGACAGCCTTTAACCAGTAAATGCACGTAATGACAGTCAGCCAGTGTCCTCAGTATAGGTAGCCAGGTGTATCGCTGTCCCCATTATATGTAGCCAGGTGTATAGGTGTCCCCAGTATATGTAGCCAGGTGTATAGGTGTCCCCAGTATATGTAGCCTGGCGTATAGGTGTCCCCAGTATATGTAGCCAGGCGTATAGGTGTCCCCAGTATATGTAGTCAGGTGTATAGGTGTCCACAGTATATGTAGCCAGGTGTATAGCTGTCCCCAGTATATGTAGCCAGGAGTATAGCAGTCCCCAGTATAGGTAGCCTGGTGTATAGGTGTCCCCAGTATATGTAGTCAGGTGTATAGCTGTCCCCAGTATATGTAGCCAGGTTTATAGCGGTCCCCAGTATAGGTAGTCAGGGATATATGTGCCCAGTATGTGTAGCCAGGGGTATAGTGTCCCCTGTATATATAGTCATGTATATAGCTGTCCTCAGTATATGTAGCCAGGTGTATAGCTGTCCCCAGTATATGTAGCCAGGTGTATAGGTGTCCACAGTATATGTAGCCAGGGATATATGTGTCCACTGCCCAGTATATGTAGCCAGGGGTATAGATGTCCCCTGTATATGTAGTCATGTATATAGCTGTCCCCAGTCCCCAGGGCCCAGTATAGCCAGGTGGATAGATGTCCCCAGGTGGGTGTCAGCAAAAAATACATATATCCAGGCACATCACCTGTAGTTAGGACATGAAATAAGTTATTAAGGAAAGGGAGGTGCTGAAGGGGGTGTGGCTAGAAAACAGCAAAAATCTATTAACCCTTCGCACTCTCACATGCAAATATTCAAACAAATGCATTCACAGATTCACTCATCCAGGCACAACTGTTATCCCTACAGCTAAGTTAAAAGCCGGGGTTTTAGTTCACAGAAGAATGCATTCTTATGCTTAGTCACCTATACTGCGCAGAAGTACCCAGGTAAACATAGGTGTCCTAACTCTGGCCCTGTAACATGCATAGTGCAGACATGCAAACACATTCATTGCATCAAACCTATCAATGGATTAGGAGCACACATCCTGACGTCCTCTCCTGGGACAGACAGTGCATCTTACCAATCGCACAAGGGAGCTAACGTAATGTATCCTTGTGCACCATGCACATACACCAGCATAAGTCCCCAGGGCCCAGTATAGCCAAATGTATAGATGTCCCCAGGTGGGTGTCAGCAGAGAGAGAAGAGGGAGGATGGGCAAAGCGGTGGGGAAGGGGGGATGTCTCCTCCCCTTCCCTCACCTTGGGGCTCCCCCTCTCTCTCGCCCCCCTCCAGAAATTAGCGGCGGGCTGTTGCTCCAACAAATTAACCTACACTATCAAGCTAACCTACACCCCATAGACTTTACTATCCCCTCCCCTTCCCTAACCCTAATCCTTAACCCTCCTGCTATGTGTCTGTCACTGGAAGTAGGAAGATTCGATGGGTAGGTTATTTCGTCGGCACACCAGTGGCAGAAGAAAGCAGACTTGCATTGTTATTTAAATCTCCTAATGAACTGGAAAAGCCCTTATAAGAAAACCCTGACCTAATATGGCTGCAGCCTATCAGCCAGGATGTACTGGTGGGATAAGTAGTAGAGCTGCACTTGTTGGTATAGAGTTGATACAGAGAAACAGCTGGCAAGACAGAGCAGACAGAGGAACAACTAAAAGAGGTCACAGCACCAGCCAATCTAAGAGGACCAAGCACCAGTCAGGTATGACAAAAAGGCACAGGAACAGCCATGCAGACATACCATCAGGTGCCACTTCATGTGCACTGTATGCCACTTTCTCAGTCCATCTTCCACTTTTCTTCCTCCCCCATTCTCTGTTACTGCCCCGCTATCTGGCTGCTATTTCCTGCCTCTCACTGACTAACTCTCTTCCCAGCGCGGGAGAGAGAGATCGATCTGCATGCCATGCAGATCTAGACCAGAGTAGTGGCATGGTGCACAGATCGATCTCTCTCTCCCACGCTGGGAAGAGAGTAAGTCTTCTGCCACCGGCCCGCCGCTGATTTCTGGGGGGGGGGGGGGGAGCGAGAGAGAGGGGGAGCCCCAAGGTGAGGAAAGGGGGGGAGACGTCCCCCTTCCCCACCGCTGTGCCCATCCTCCCTCTTCTCTCTCTGCTGACACCCCATGCTTGAGGGGGCATAAGATTTATTTGAGGGGGCCCGCCCCTCTTGCCCCATGCTAGAGCCGTCTCTGGTGCTGCTCAACAGTGTTTATACTATAGTGTAACGAATGGTGTCAGCACACAGAGTATGTCTGATTATTGATGATCTGCAGTATCACCAATAATACAGATGTTATACCTGATTATATGGTGATCTGCAGAATCACCAATAATACAAGTATAGCTTGACACAGGACACCTAATGTAGTGTGAGTGTTTGGTGCAACCGTAGAAAAGGTTATCTCCCGAGGAGCGGGAGATACAGATACTACTGCAGCCAAGGATTCCCTGAAGAGCAGGGAATTGGACTGCAGCGCAGCCAGTAGACCCCTGAGGTGCAGGTGGCCTCTGACTGTGTAGAAACTAACCTCTTTAAGAGGAGGAGATGGAGATTGTACTGCAGCCAGGGATTCCCTGATGGATTGGGAATCAGACTGTACTGCAGCCAAAGATTCCCTGATGGGCTGGGAATCAGACTGTACTGCAGCCAATTGACTCCTATAGGGTAGAGTCCACTGACTGGACTGTAGGGAGGTCTTCCTGTGGAGCAGGTAGCCTATACAGTTAATGGACACCTAGAGGGTTGGTGTCACAAGGAGTACAGTGAGGCTAATCACCCAAGGGACGAGTGACAGCCAGACAGCTTTTCCCCACACCAGATAGAAGACTAACACGGTATCCGGGTACAGGCAAGGTTGGCAATGGGTAGACAGATAGGCAAGGTACCGAATCAAGCAGGAGAGTAGTCAGGAAAGCCAGAGATCATAACAGGTAGCAGTGTAGCACAATCCTAGTCTTAGGTGTGAGGTCCTTGGTCTCAACACCTGGAAACTAGTCTAGAGTATAACAATAGTAACACAGCAATATCCTAGTCTTAGGTGTGAGGTCCTTGGTCTCAACACCTGGGAACTAGTCTAGAGTATAACAGTACAATAATACGATAGAGGCTAAAGCGGAATCTGACTAAGTGTGAATTCCCAGCTCCAGCTGGTTCTAACACACTGTAAGATCTGACTGAGGTCTGAGTGCTCACACGTGAGTATTCGCAACAGCAGACCACTTGCAACTGACAAGCAAGTCCTATATATACTTGCAGCGCTCCGCAGCGCCGCCCCAGCCACTCAGCCAATCCGGAGTCCAGCTGGGATCAGCTGATCGGCCTGATCAGCTGATATCCCTTCTGCTGGCATAAAGGTCCTGTCACCTGGCGCGCGCGCGTAGCTCTCCATCTGTGTGCACTAGAAGGACCAGGCGAACCAGTTACATGTTGTTGCGCGGAAGAGGCCGCCGGCTGGAACGCGGAGATAGCCGTCCTGCCGATTGACCGCGCGGCGGTATCTCCACTATTCATTACATATAGCAACCAAAATATTTTATTAAACTTTTATTGGGAGAAACTAATAACAAGCTCATTATGCTATCTCAAATTAAAAAAAAAATATATCATGAACCTCAGAACATGCATAAAATAAAAGTACTGTATTGGAATTAGTAACTGACTTAAATATCTATATTCATGCAAGCTACACCAGCCTAGTAGCACAAGCAGTACTATATATAGGTTTGTGAGGTCACCAGTGAACAGAGTAACAAGGGTAATATGAGGCACCATCTGCAACTGTTAGTTAAAAAAATGTAAGCCAGCAAAATATTTAACACATGAATATTGTTTCAGTCTATATAGAATGATAAATAAAATGCATGCACAGTATCTATAACTCTGGTGATTAAAGGGAACCAGAGGCCCCAGAAAAAGGTTTTATACATACCTGGGGCTTCCTCCAGCCCCATATGCACGGATCGCTCCCACACTACTGTCCTCCGCTTCCTGTATCCGGCAGTACCGGGTCCCGTAGTTTCGGCCAGTTGGCGGCAGGACGCGGCCAATTGTCCGCATCACAGGGGCTCCCGGCATACACTTACGCATGCAGCTGCATACTGAGCAGCCGCACGCGTAAGGGTATGGAGGGAGCCCCTGCTCATGCAGACAATTGGCCGCGTCCGCTGGAAGTGACGGGACCCAGTACCGCCGATACAGGAAGCGGAGGACGGCGGCGTGGGAGCGATCCGTGCGTATGGGGCTGGAAGAAGCCCCAGGTATGTATAAAAGCTTTTTCTGTTTTTTTTTTTAGTTCCTCTCTGGTTCCCTTTAACATTACTAGCTAGCTTACTGTTTGTTTCTTTCAAACTTGTATACAAAAGTTGGCACAGAAGAATTGCGGTACATTTAATGCTGCTTATGGTATTCAGCAAGAAGTTTTGAATAAGGATGATACCATTGATTGGCTAACTTAAAATATTTCTTTTAAGTTAGGTAATCAATGGTATCATCCTTATTCATCCTGATTGCTTTTACTGATGGCTAGCACAGTACAACACTCTACTGCTACTATAAAGGCCCATACACACGGCATACATTTATCTGTAGTGAGGCAACGACAAACAGACAAGAGACAAAAGCATATTTATGGTCACGACAATTCGAGTTCGAGACAGTTGTGCACACATGACAACAGAAAGAGTGAAGACATGACAGAAGCTGTCTGCCACAGACTACGTATAGTAGTAGTAGTACTATGGTAGCGACTCTGCTGTCTGTAGAAGACTTTCGTACACACGACAGGACACCAACAGACTAACTGAAGCATTGTGAGACAAAAGTCACAAGAGATTCACCAGCTGAATCGCTCAAACATGGCTGTGTCGGCAGACAGTCATTGGCCTCAATTCACTAAGATCATGCTGGAGATAATAAGGCAAGAGAAAACTTACCTCCACACAGTAAGAGAGTTATCTTTTCTCTTCATTCCTTACGTTACCTATTCTGTAGTTAATTTACCTCCTCTGTAGTTAAGTTACCTCCTCTGTAGTTAATTTACCTCCTCTGTAGTTATTTTCACACGCAGTTAATGAACAGCCTGTCTTTAACTCTGGAGTTATTTTAAGGATTAAAGAGTTAACTTAAAGACAGGAGTTAACTTTAGGTTTGCCTGAGGTAAAATGTTTTCTGAATACTACATGCCTTATCACCATGGTAACAACTCTAGAAGAGTTATTAAAGACAGGAGATAAGCTTAGTGAATTGAGGCCTTTGTCTTTTGCAGCGTTCACACAAACAAACCGTCTCACAAATCGTCGCTCAGCACATGTCTGTACAGACATTTGTATGCCGTGTGTATGGGCCTTTATGCTATTCAGCACTTGGACTTTATTGGACTGCTAACTTGTACAAATATTTGTATCGATATATAGGGCTCAATTCACAAAGCGGTGATAACCCAGTTAAAGACTTTAGGCGTGATAACCATTTTATCATGCCTAAACTCAGTTTAGGCATGATAAGTTTAGGCATGATAAGTTTAGGTGTGATAAGTTTAGGCATGATAAGTTTAGATAAGTTTAGATTGCGTGCAAAGTCCCGCACGCAAAGCAGCACCATTAAACTCTATGCGAAGTGCACCAGACTTTGCTAGCGCAAAACTTTTGATCAGCTGTGCACTGCGGTGCTAACCCAGTTGGTGCTTAAACTTATCATGCCTAAACTTATCACACCTAAACTTATCATGCCCAAACTTATTACACCTAAACGTATCATGTCTAAACTGAGTTTAGGCGTGATAAAGGACTTTTCACCAGCATGCTAACTGTTAGCACCGCTTTGTGAATCAGGCCCCTAGTATGTGAACTGCTAATGCATATCATTGAACATATAAAGTGCACGTCCTTCTTAAAAATTTTAGAATAGAGAGGAGTTCAAGTTGAGTTGTAGTTTTTATTTAGTATGTATATGACATTTTTTTTTATTAATTATGTATTAAATCGTTTTTAAACATTTTTTAAAAAATGTGTTTTTGCAAAGAGAAGGAACATAACTGCCTTAATTCAAATATTCACTTTCTTACTATAAACTGAATCAGCAGGAAGGGATGACTTTAGCTGACAGGGCTCTATTTCTCTCTCAGCATATTCATGTAACTAAAGGAGAAGTACAGTATTTAAGACTAGTAGTCTATAGACTATGAGCTGACAAAGTGGGCAGCACTGTGAAACATGCATGCAGTCCATTAGTACAGGGTGGGCCATTTATATGGATACACCTTAATAAAATGGGAATGGTTGGTGATATTAACTTCCTGTTTGTGGCACATTAGTAAATGTGAGGGGGGAAACTTTTCAAGATGGGTGGTGACCATGGTGGCCATTTTGAAGTCGGCCATTTTGAATCCAACTTTTGTTTTTTTCAATAGGAAGAGGGTCATGTGACACATCAAACTTATTGGGAATTTTACATTAAAAACAATGGTGTGCTTGGTTTTAATGTAACTTTATTCTTTCATGAGTTATTTACAAGTTTCTCTTTGTTTATAGCCATTGACATGTCGCCGAGGTTAACACATGAGGAGTGAATAGAAATTGTGCTGATGTCTGGTGAATGCAGTAACTGGGTCATTGCAGCAGATTTCAATGCAAGACACCCTACGAGACCACCAATCTCCCATGCTACAGTTAGCAAACTGCTTGCTAAGTTTTGCGAAACTGGTTCAGTGTTGGATTTGCCAAAATGTGGATGCATGAAATCTGTCACTAATGAAGAAACATCAGTGGCTGTCCTAGCTTAATTCAGCAAGAGCACACAGCGTAGCACTCCCTGCATGTCACTGGAGAGTGGCATCAGTCGAACATCCCTTCGGCGGATATTAGCTACTCACAAATGGCACCCTTACAAACTCCAGCTACTGCAGCATCTCAATGAGGATGAATTTGCAGAATGGGCAAAACAAAAATTGGAACAGGACCCTCAGTTTATGCAGAAGATTTTGTTCAGTGATGAGGCAAACTTTTATGTGAATGGTGAAGTTAACAAACAAAACCACCGCTATTTGTCTGACACTAAACCACATTGGATAGATCCCTCCAAGACTGTTGGAACAAAAAAAATGATGGTATGGTTTGGTATATGGGGTACAAAGATAGTGGGGCCATTCTTCATCAATGGAGAACTCAAGGCCACTGGAAATGCAAAATTGCTACATGATGATGTGTTTCCCTCTTTATGTACTGAAGTTGGCACGTTCCCTGAGTTTTTCCAGCAAGATGGTGCATCACCACATTATGGGTGTCAGGTCGGAGCATTCCTAGATAAACAGTTTCCTGGAAAGTGGATTGGTCGTCGTGGGCCAGTTGAATGGCCCCCAAGGTCTCCTGATCTGACCCCCTTAGACTTTTATCTTTGGGGTCATCTGAAGGCAAATTGTCTATGCTGTGAAGATATGAGATGTGCAGCAACTGAAACTACGGATACTGGAAGCCTGTGCTAGCATTTCTCCTGCAGTGTTGCTATCAGTGTGTGAAGAGTGGGAGAAGAGGGTTGCATTGACAATCCAACATAATGGGCAGCACATAGAACACATTTTATAAACGGTCAGTAACTTGTAAAACACTCATGAAATAATAAAGTTACGTTAAAACCAAGCACACCATTGTTTTTCTTGTGAAATTCCCAATAAGTTTGATGTGTCACATGACCCTCTTCCTACTGAAAAAACAAAAGTTGGTTTCAAAATGGCCACCATGGTCACCACCCATCTTGAAAAGTTTTTCCCACTCACATATACTAATGTGCCACAAACAGGAAATTAATATCACCAAACATTTCCATTGTATTAAGGTATATCCATGTAAATGGCCCACCCTGTACTTCTGTTTGCCTTCCAACCTGCTCATGAATAGCCTTACTGCACACTGGTCCTGCTTTCCATGGATGGATTCCTATTTATTTGTGAATTCACTTTTTTTCCTCTCCTGCTGCTGCCATGTGCCATTATGGGATTCATGTATAACACATATATCTTAATTAATTGTTTAGATTTTCTATCCAGTATTGCATTTTGTAAAGTTTGATGCATTGCATCTTAAAAAGAATTTAATTTAACCCCCTTGGTGGTATGATTCTTTCCGGATTTTAGGGTCTAAAAGCAGTACAATTTTTTTGCACCCTTTCAGACCCTAAAACTGGGAAAAAAATCATGCTGCCAGGGAGATCTGCAAAGCCCCAGTAATCACTCGCCTCCTTGGCTCCAGCACTGCAGTAATGCCTCCACCCTCAGGGTGGCACTGCAACTCTAAAGTGAGATTGCCGGCTGTCATCATGACGACAGCCGGGGATCTCACCAGGCGGAAGCAGAGCCCAGGAAGCGAGGAAGAAGAACGGCGTCCGATGTAGGCATCCCTGGGAGGTATGCAGAAACGCTCCCGCTGTGCGCATTGCTCTACATAGAGCCTCTGGCAGCTACCCTGAACAGAGGTCAGGATTACCGCTCTGAGCTGCGGTTATCCGCCCTGACCCCCGGTGCCTTTGTGACATTTTCGCCGCACCACGCTGCTTTCTTGGTGATACAATCACTGTTTTATTCATTGTTTTTGTAAACAATGAAGATGGCCACCAAACAGGAAATACATCATCAGAGCAGGTGCCTGTTAGAGATGGCCCGAACCTCCGATTTTCGGTTCGCGAACATGTGAACTTTCACAAACTGCAATAGACTTCAATGGGGAGGCGAACTTTGAAAACTAGAAACATTTATGCTGGCCACAAAAGTGATGGAAAATATGTTTCAAGGGGTCTAACATCTGTGTTTTTGCATGGGGGAGTGGGATACACGCCAAAAGTCCATGGGAAAAATCTGGATTTAACGCAAAGCAGCGTTTTAAGGGCAGAAATCAGATTGCATGCTAAATTGGAGGCCTAAAGTGCTTTAAAACATCTTGCATGTGTATACATAAATCAGGGAGTGTAATTAGAGTACTTCTTCACACTGACAGACCAAACTCATTGTGTAACGCACCGCAAACAGCTGTTTGTGTTGTGATGGCCGTGCTGGACTGGTGTGCCATGGACCATGGCGAGAGTGCAGGCGATAGCGGTTTTCAAGCTCATATGGTCGCCACGCTGAGGTAGCTCAATGACAGAACAACAGTGACTGTCCAACTGATCGAATTTGGTCTGTCCATATATCATATAGCCATCGGCAGGGCCGGATTTCTGGCTAGGCTACATAGGCCATGGCCTAGGGCGGCAGAAATTTAGCACTGTTTGGGGAGGCTGAAGGGCAGAAAATTGTGTGCAGCATGGCAGATGACTATCCGTCCATTCATGCCGCCCGCAGCCCGTCTGGCCGCCATTTGCAGCCTGCACTCTCTCCCTCTGACTCCTCTATGCTCCCCTGGCACTCTGCAGAGAGAAATTTTGTTTCGTTCGCAGCCGCCCATAATGGACGGCTGCTTGTGTCTGAGTAGGGGGACGTGGAGACTACAAACGAGCAGCTGTGTACATTCGTAGTAGTCCCTCAAAACATGGCCGCCGGACCTTCCCTGCAGTTTCAAGCTACAACAAAATGCTGGGCGCAGAGAAGACACGCTGCTGTGTTTACAAACACACTGTCTCCGCCCCCTTGTCTTCAGAACGGAACGGTGCGAAGATCAAAGACCCTCTGCCTGCTCTCTTCCTGGAAATGCTTCCTGTGGCTCTCTCCTGCTTAACCCCATTAACGAGATCAATTAGGACACAAACGCCCACCCAGGGATCAGCTATGGGGACAGAGCACGAGGTTTCATACTTCAGATCAGTAAGTAAACAAACACTGTCCACAGATAAGCTGATTTGACAGCCGCAGCTGAATGCTTTGTCTCAGCTTGGCCAAGTTATTGCCTGTTCTGTCTCACAATCTGTATGTGAAACATCTTTCCTCCTGTACTTTCTCCCTCTCTTTTCCTATCTTGTGCTCAGTTCTATCACTATCTCTTTCCTTTCCTTCCAATCTCTATCCTTTCCTTCTCTTTAGCTTCTCTTCCTTCCTCTGTCTCCTCTTTCCTATCAATTTTGTATTTGGGGAGAAAAAAACATATATGTAGCAAAGGTTGGAAAACTACCCTGATATCTCCTCTCACTTTCTCTTTGTCGCCCACCCCCTCTTCTCTACCACTGTCTCTCCTTTCCTCTACACTGTGTCATTCTTTTCCTCTCTCTCTCCCCCTGCTACCCTCCTTTTTACCACAATTTTCTCCTCTTGTACTTCTTCTAATCCTGTCTTCCTTGTCTCCTCTCTTTTGTTCTCCCCCTATGTCTCCCCACTCCTATCTTACCCTCTCCCTCCCTCTAAACATTTAGAGCTAACTTATGAGGCTTGGGATGTGCACATTTGGATACTTACATCGGGAGGAGGAAGCATGTGGATCCTAAGCTTTCCTTGTCCTCCGGTGCCAAGCAAATCTAGCCCTCAGACCCTCAAAGTGCAGCTACATTGCATCTGCACAGCAGCAAAACCATTCAGGCACCAGCAGAAAAAGCTAAGCCCAACTGTATCCACGCTACTGCACAGTTTTGGCCCGCTCGCACCAACATGTAATATAGTGTTGACATCTTACATAGCTCTTTTCAGTGTCATGTCGATTGTCCACAGAGGAGTTCACAATTTGATCCTACCATAGTCTAATGTTCTACTATATCATAATGTATTTATATAGCCCTGTCATCTTCTGCAGCACTTTACAGAGTACATAGTCATGTCACTAACAGTCCTCAGAGGAGCACATGATCTAATCCTACAATAGTATTATTATTATGTATTTATATAGCACTGACAAATTCTGCAGCACATTACAGAGTACATAGTCATGTCAATGACTGTCCTCATAGGAGCACATGATCTAATCCTACAATAGTATTATTATTATGTATTTATATAGCACTGAAATCTTCTGCAGCACATTACAGAGCACATAGTCATGTCACTGACTGTCCTCAGAGGAGCTCACAATCTAATACTAGTCATAGCCTAATGTCCTACCATATTATTATTAGGTATTTATATAGCACTGACATCTTCTGCAGCACTTTACAGAGTACATAGTCATGTCACTGACTGTCCTCAGAGGAGCACATGATCTAATCCTACAATATTATTATTATTATGTATTTATATAGCACTGACATCTTCTGCAGCACATTACAGAGTACATAGTCGTGTCACTGACTGTCCTCAGAGGAGCTCACAATCTAATCCCTATCATAGTCATAGTCTAATGTCCTACCATATTATTATGTATTTATATAGCACTGACATCTTCAGCACTTTACAGATTACATAACCATGTCACTGACTGCCCTCAGAGGATCTTACAATCTAATCCTACCGTAGTCATAATGTAATGTCCTACCATATAGCACTGACATCTTCTGCAGCACATTACAGAGTACATAGTAATGCCACTGACTGTCCTCAGAGGATCTCACAATCTAATCCTTACTACAGTCTAATGGCTGGTTCACACAATGCAACTCTTTCCCCCCACACTCCATCTATCCAAATGCAGAGTGGGAGGACTTGTCAGGCCACGAGAGCTCCAAAGATGCCTGATTATCATCATATGCCTGGGCGACAAGTATGGGGGGGTATTATAATATTTTGCGTACAGGTACAAGTGTGTGGGGGCGCTTATTGACAGTTGGCCTAGGGCACTAAAAGATACAAATCCGGCCCTGGCCATCGGTCATTGCTTCATTGTGATACGCAATACGCAAGCCCCTTCACCGCGGCAACATAATGATCACGAAGGGGAATTGACACATGTACATGCCTTTTGTTTTGTTGTTGCAGCCGCAGTGCAGCCAGAAAAATTAGGCAGACATATACATGCACCAGAAAAATTATTATAGCGGCCGCTGCTAGCAGCAGCCTTAAAAATGCAGGAATCCACCTGGAGTCCTGGACCCTGTTGGTGGTGGCAGAGAAGGCAGTCAAGCGGCCTGCAGGCAGAGATGCTGTGTGGGGAGCGACTTAGTCATAGGGCAGGCAGTCACATGGCGTGCAGGCAGAGATGCTGTGTGCGGGGACTGACTTAGTCTTCAGGCGGGCAGTAGCCCTCCGGGATCCATGCTTCATTCATTTTGATAAAGGTGAGGTACTGAACACTTTTTTGACTTACACAATCTAAAACAGCTGCGCACTAAGGTTCCCATGAACAAAACTCCTCTCATGTAAAACACAAGTTCAGTTCCAGTTTTCCATCAAATGCACAATCTTGCTCCTGCAGTCGACTACCACTGTTTCCGCTTTGATACGACACCACCACCACACCTCAAGCAGTGGGCACTCACCGCATTGTATTGACCCCCTGTTAGATGGGTCTCCAGCACCTATAGGGTCATATGGCCTCCCCCTGCCTTCTCGAGCAACTCTCGTCCACTGTTTCAACCTTTTTCATGGGATCATCACACCTCAAAAGATAATATTCGAAATAGCCATAGCGTAAAACCATAAAAACTATTTATTATTAAAAGAAATTTACACTCACAAGCATGGAGGTTTTCATAGAGCACAGAGTTTTTGTGGGCTCTACCCCAATCGGTGGCCGCTGGGTGGGCTTTGTTGCGCTGGTATGGTCAGCTCCTTTCAGCGTCCCCCTCTGCCTCCACGTCCCTCCTTGGCCACTAGCTTTACTAGTTTCGTCGCTACGTGCTACGTGCATGCTTCTGATGAGTCGTACGTAGCGGCGGAACTAGTAAAACTAGTGGCCAAGGAGGGACGTGGAGGCAAAGGGGGACGCTGAAAGGAGTTGACCATACCAGCGCAACAAAGCCCACCCAGCGGCCACCGATTGGGGTAGAGCCCACAAAAACTCTGTGCTCTATGAAAACCTCCATGCTTGTGAGTGTAAATTTCTTTTAATAATAAATAGTTTTTATGGTTTTACGCTATGGCTATTTCGAATATTATCTTTTGAGGTGTGATGATCCCATGAGAAAGGTTGAAACAGTGGACGAGAGTTGCTCGAGAAGGCAGGGGGAGGCCATATGACCCTATAGGCGCTGGAGACCCATCTAACAGGGGGTCAATACGATGCGGTGAGTGCCCACTGCTTGGGGTGTGGTGGTGGTGTCGTATCAAAGCGGAAACAGTGGTAGCCGACTGCAGGAGCAAGATTGTGCATTTGATGGAAAACTGGAACTGAACTTGTGTTTTACATGAGAGGAGTTTTGTTCATGGGAACATTAGCGCGCAGCTGTTTTAGATTGTGAAAGTGGACTGTGTATTTTTAAGCAGTGCACCGCCAAATTGAATACACCCGAGACCTGATATCAGCGCGGTGTTTGCAAGCATTTATTGGTTTATATATATACTTTTTTGACTTAGGCAACTTCTCTTCTCAGTGACAATGCCTCCAGCTGCACTGAAGGTCCTTTCTGACAGGACGCTTGAGGCAGGGCAAGACAGAAGTTGGATGGCAAATTGGGACAGCTCTGGCCACAGGTCAAGCCTGCACACCCAGTAGTCCAAGGGTTCATCACTGCTCACAATGTCTACATCCACACTTAAGGCCAGGTAGTTGGCTACCTGCCGGTTGAGACATTGGTGGAGGGTGGATCCGGAAGCGCTAAGGCGAGGCATTGGACTAAAGAATGTCCGCATGTCTGACATCACCATGAGATCGCTGGAGCGTCCTGTCCTTGCCTGCGTGGACATGGGAGAAGGATTACTGGCAGTGGTACCTTTATTCCTTAAACGCATTGTAAAGCATAGTTGCCAACTTGTTCTGCAAGTGCTGCATCCTTTCCGCCTTCTGGTGATTTGGAAACATTTCTGTCACTTTGTGCCTATACCGAGGGTCTAGTAGCGTGGCCACCCAGTACAGCTCATTCCCCTTGAGTTTTTTTATACTGGGGTCCCTCAACAGGCTGGAAAGCATAAAAGATGCCATCTGCACAAAGTTGATAGTGCAGACGTACTATCCATCTCCTCTTGCTCTTCCTCAGTGATGTCAGCTAAGTTCTCATCCTCCCCCCAGCCAAGAACAATACCACGGGAAAGTTGAGCAGCACAAGCCCCCTGCAACACCTGCTGCAGTTGTTCTTCCGCCTCCTCCTCCTCCTCCAAAACAACACCTTCCTCATCATCTGACTCCTCTTCCCCACATGACTCTTCCTCCTCCTCTTCCTCCCCAATCTGTGCTGCCGCAGGTATTGAGGAATCATCTGCTTCTGCTGAGAATTGATCACACAACTCTTCCTCCCATTCCTGTTCCTGTTCACGTTCCTCCACAGCTTGATCCACCACCAGTGGTGCTCACCGCCAGGTCGTGATCACGCTTACGCGTGGATTCACGACCATTTTGACGCATTCCGCCTCGGACACGAAAATCCGTGAATAGATTTTCAACCACGAAAATCTGCTTCGGCTACGCGTGAATGCGGACAGAAATCCGCATTCACGCTCGTGAAACCCGGCGCTGAAGTCGTGGTTTGCGGAAATGCGTCAAACTATGCGGAAGTGACACATTGCAGGCCAATCAGAGTGCCCCAGCCAGGCCCTAGCAACCAATCACAGGAGGGGAGCTATGCTGCCCTCCCCTCCTGAATATAAAGCGGCGGCCATGATGGAAAAGCTCTGTCCTTGCTAGACTGTGGTGCTGAGAGGATTATCTCCAGGCCATTGTTGTTTGAGCAAGTGCATTTATTGTGTTAAAAACAAAGCGGTTTTTTTGCTAACACTGCTCTTATACTGTACACAGTTAGCTAGTCAGTGAGTGATTGCTGTAGTTAGTTGTAGTCAGTGTAGTGTAGTGGGAGTGTGGGAGTCTAGTGATTATTTAACTGTGTGTAGTGCAGGCAGGTTCAGTGCTGCAGTGTAGTCAGTGTAGTGGGAGTGGGGATTATCTGTGTGTAGTGCAGGCAGGCAGGTTAGTGCAGCTGCAGTGTTCACTTGCATATTCCAGTGACAGTTATACACTTGTACTATTTGCAGGCAGCCAGTCACACCGCCGGCGCCACCACTCTCTGCCAGCGCTGTTCATTCATTCTGTCAGTGACCTTGTGCCGTGTCCAGTGCCCACTGCTCGCTCGCTGGCATATGAGCATCTCATTACACAGTGTGACATCCTTGTGTGCCCACTGCATCCTTCAGTGACCTAGTTGTATATCCAGTGCCCACTGCTGTGCCCACTGCATCCTTCAGTGACCTTGTACTGTGCCCACTGCATCCTTCAGTGACCTAGTTGTATATCCAGTGCCCACTGCTGTGCCCACTGCATCCTTCAGTGACCTTGTACTGTGCCCACTGCATCCTTCAGTGACCTAGTTGTATATCCAGTGCCCACTGCTGTGCCCACTGCATCCTTCAGTGACCTTGTACTGTGCCCACTGCATCCTTCAGTGACCTAGTTGTATATCCAGTGCCCACTGCTGTGCCCACTGCATCCTTCAGTGATCTTGTACTGTGCCCACTGCATCCTTCAGTGACCTAGTGGTATATCCAGTGTCCACTGCTGTGCCCACTGCATCCTTCAATGACCCTGTACTGTGCCCACTGCATCCTTCAGTGACCTAAAAGCAGCACACAAAAGAAAAGCCGCCCTCCTTCTCCTCTTCCTCCTTCAGGTGCAGCATCTTCAGCCGCTTTCTCCCTCCTCCACTCCGCCTCCGCATCTTCAGCCACCCTCCTCCACTCCGCCTCTGACCTTGAGCGGTTCCTGCTCCTCTGCCCACAGCAGCCAGGTGTCTGTGAAATCTTTGAGCGGAAGAAGCCAATTTCTGCCTCTGCTTGTTGTTTTGTCCATATCGGGGGGATGAAGTGAAAGGTATGCACTGACTTGACTAATACAATGTGCAGTCCCACAGGTGCAGTGAACAGGTAGCAGTGACTGGTATTACAATACAATGTGCAGCTGTCACACAGGTGCAGTTAACAGATATGCACGGACTGGTATACTAAACAGCGTGTGCGGTCACACAGGTGCAGTGGACAGGTATGCAGGGATTGGTATTACAAATGTGCAGCTGTCACACACAGGTACCGTGAACAGGTGCAATGACTGGTGGTATATTACACTGCTTGCACTCACGTAGGTAGGTAGGTAGGTGCACTGAACAGTAAACAGGTGCAGTGATTGGAATTACAAATGTGCACCTGTCACACACAGGTATCGTGGACAGGTGCAATGACTGGTGGTATTAATAATGCGTGCACTCACGTAGGTATAGGTAGCTAGGTGCACTGAACAGTGAACAGGTGCAGTGATTGGGATTACAAATGTGCAGCTGCCTGTCACACACACAGCTAGTCACTGAATGTGCTGGACCTGGCAGTGGCACAGTAGGAATTACCAAGGCTGTCTATGCAACACAAGTGTCTGTGGGACACACACAGAAAAAAAATAGATCACAAGAACAAGATTAGCTCTCAAAAGAGCTGTTGAGGGGTGTTTTTTTAGCAATAAGAATCAGCAAGGAGCAAGCTAACAAGCCTACAAGAGCCTAACTAAGCTTTCCATATAGCTCTCTCTGAAGCAGCAGCAGCAGCTCTCCTTTCTCTAATTACTGCAGGCACATGAATGAGTCCAATGCCTGATGCTGCCTGCTTTTTATAAGGGGGTGGGCTCCAGGAGGGAGTGTAGCCTGATTGGCTACAATGTGCCTGCTGACTGTGATGTACAGCACAGTTTCCCAACCCTGTCCTCAAGGCCCACCAACAGTGCATGTTTTGCAGAAAACCACAAACATTCACAGGTGAGGCAATTAGTGTCTCAGCAGAGTTGATTAACTACCTGTGTGGATTTCCACAAAACATGCACCGTTGGTGGGCCTTGAGGACAGGGTTGGGGAACACTGATGTAGAGGGTCAAATTTGACCCTAATGATGCACTATGGGGACGAATCGAACTTCCGGAAAAGTTTGTGGTTCTCCGCGATCGTGAACCCTGGAAGTTCGCCGGTTCTCGTTCGCCGGCAAACAGTTCGGGCCATCTCTAGTGCCTGTTTGCAGTGGCTCCTCTCAAGAGTGACTTGACTGATGGAATATTACTACCACTTGTTGAATTAGCTGCTTGTCTGGGCTTTGAACTGATGTTTCTGCACTCACAGCTGTTCACAAGGTCACAGCTCCGTGAGCCTCGCAGAGAAGCTGGCTGTGAGCAGAGACCTTGCCTGTGACTCATACACACAGCACACACACAGAGCCTGCAGAGGGTGTAGAGGGGGTGTGCATAACTTCTCCCTATCACAGCAGAGGCAGCACATTCCTCCGTGGGTCGACAAAGCTTGACAAAGAAAAGTAGATTAGATATATTAGAGAGACAGTCCAACTAGAAAAGGCTGCAGTAATCCAGACCACATTAGAACAGGTATAGGAACTTATATGGTAGAAAAAATAAGGCTCAAAATGTTGTTACAGAGTCTCTTTAACCACCCTCCCATTGGTCCAGAACAAGTATATGAATCAGGAGGACAGGTACTTTTTTCATAGTTACATAGATATCTAGGTTGAAAAAAGACAAGTGTTCATTACATTCATTCTTTTGAGCCTCAGTGCCCCTCATTCCAGAGGAAATAAAGACAAGAGAACAGAAACGGTATCTGATTTGATCAAGGCATTATCTTTCCATATGTTGCAGAGGATGATCTTCAAAGTAAGTAATACATCCAAATGCCCTTTAAATACAAGCATAGAATTTGCCAAAACTTACTACTTTCCAGGGGCGTAACAATAGGCCCTGCAAGGGATGCCTCCGCAGGGGGGCCCAGAAGCCACAGGGGGCCCCATGGGGGGGGGGAAAGTTTGAGAGACTGAAAACTAAGGGCATGGAGAGAAAACGTATTCTACTCTCGTACCATTCTTATGTTGACTGCATGTGTCTACCACACAGATAAGGAATCATACACACTTTGGAATTTGTACACTGTCCCTGCTCCCGTAAAAAACATCTCTTACACTGCAGCAGTTTTGATGACTTCATGTACAATGTTACAAACAAAACAGTCACTCGTTGAAAAAAAGTTGTAGACCTTCCCTCAGAAGAGATTCCTAGATCCTTATCACACACACGCTAGTGACCTTATGGTGTCTAGTTACTGGACAATGTGAAATGGCTAAGATTGATGTCTGACTGTCGCTGCCTCATTGAGAGCTTGTTGTCTCATCCTGTCCAAGTAACAGTATCAACAGTAATAACAGTATCAATTAGTGACATTCTGAATGTTTTGCCAAAGTTACAGTGAATACTATATCTTATGTTCAGCATTTCATTGTTGTTCCTCCATATAGCATGTGCTCTCATGTAGTAAAATGATAAGGCTGTGTGTGTATGTATGTACTGGGAGCAGAGCTGCAACAAGGGACTTGTCAGCTGTAGGGGGCTGGAGGAAGCCCCAGGTAAGTAGATTTTGGGGAGCATAGATTGCCTGACATTTCCTTTAAGTCTAGGGGCTCGATTCACAAAGCGGTGCAAAGTGTTAGCACCATGGTGAAAAGGCCCTTATCACGCCTAAAGTCACTTTAGGCATGATAAGAAGAAACTCGCGCGAAGTTGCCGCGCGTACGCGCGTACGCGCGTACGCGCGTAAGTGCGCGCGCAACACCCGACGCTTCGCGCGAAGCTCCCATTAAGCCCTATGGGACTTTGCGCGCGCTCTTACGCGCGTACGCGCGAACGCGCTTACGCGCGGTAACTTCGCGCGAAGAGCAGAAAAAATCGGTGATAACTCAGTGGTGAAAAGGTCATCACGCCTAAAGTCTTTTAGGCGTGATAACTGGGTTATCACCGCTTTGTGAATCGAGGCCTAAGTGTTTTTATTTGCAGGGGGAAAACACATTGGTCCTCAGTTTTCCTGTGCAGAAAGCAAGAGGGGTGGGGGGGGGGGGCATCAAAAGTTTCGCAGGGGGGCACAGCGATGTCTAGTTACGCCCCTGCTACTTCCTGTGGTTAGTTAGATGTTCCATATCTTAACCACCCTCTTGCTACTGGCATGTCCAAGATGACTGGCCTTACATTATCAGCGTTAAATTTCATCTTCCATATGCTGCCCATACAGCCATGCTCTTCAGATCCTATTGTAATATGCCATCCTGTGGTGTGTTGATAAATCTTTAGTAAACCCATGTTGATTGATGACATGAAATGCCATTATTCTGTGCAACTTTATCCCATTGTTATAAATTATTTCAAGTAATAAGCATTTTAACATGTGAAACTTCCTGTAAGTGTCCTGGCCGCTTCTTCCTTCAGCATCCACCAGCCTATCTCCGCCCTCTGCACTTGTTGCGACTGGCTTTTGAATTTATCCAAAGACATATTTAGAATGCAATCAATGAGTCAGTAAGCAGTGCAATGCCTGCTTTCTTTGCTACTTGTTTTCTAATATCCAGTAAACTTGCAGAAAATGGAGAGTATTTCTAATAAAGTATAGACTCTAATTTCCCTTAAAAAATCTATCTAATTAGCTGGTCTTGATTATATAGGCCTGTGGTTTAAAATCTCTGAACAGGTTAGTGGGAATAATTACACTAAATATCTTCACAAGAATTCACATTTAGAGAAACTCCATAACTGGACTCTCTAAATTGAGCTATATAATCTACTATTACTAGTCTATGGCAAACTCATTTCAATTACTGCAAACTAGTTTTAAAGTCTTTTGGGTACATATTTAATTTATGGATAATGGTTTATAAAAGGCCAACTTGGGACCAGATCATCTATTATTAAAAGTAGTAAATTCATGATGTCACTTGTTTTGCAAGGATGCTGTCTGGAACTGGTTTAATTAAGGCTCAAACTGGACATTTCCCTGGACGCAGAGAGGTATTCATTAACATTTATTATCTTAGAGACTGACCTACTGAGCACTCAAAAACACTCTTGTCACGTTTGTTTCCGAAACTAAGTTCTGTAAATGTTTATAAAAGGTTAGATGTAAAATGCCAAACTGTAATAAGGCATGCTAGAAGAGTGGGCAGCACGGTGGCGTAGTGGTAAGCACTCTCGCATTGCAGTGCTGGGTCCCCGGCTCGTATCCCAGCCAGGGCACTATGTTCTCCCCGTGTCTGTGTGGGTTTCCTCCGGACTCTTTAGTTTTCTCCTACAACCCCAAAACATACAGATAAGTTAATTGACTTCCCCCTAAATTGGCCATAGACTACGATACATACACTACGCAATACATACATAGACATATGACTATGGTAGGGATTAGATTGTAAGCCCCTATATGGGACAGTTAAAGAGAACCCGAGGTGGGTTCTTAAATCTAAAAAAAGGACACCGAGGCGTGTTCCCAGTGCAGTTTCTAGGCTAAAATGCACCCAGGGCGAGTGTGTAAAAATTGCGCCCCCCCCCCCCAAGCAAGGTATGGGTGCCCACAGTATAGGTTAGCCAGGTCTAGTTGCACTTAGTATAGGTCCCCCCAGTATAGGTAGCCAAGAATAGGTATCCCAGTATAGGTAGCCAGGCATAGGTGAGCCAGTATAGTTGCCCCCGCTATAGGTTAGCCAGGTAGGTGCCTCCAGTATAGGTAGCCAGTATAGTTGCCCCCAGTATAGGTTAGATAGGCAGGCGCCCCCGGTATAAGTTAGTTAGGTAGGTGCCCCAGTACAGGTTAGCTAGGTGGGTGCCCCTAATATAGGTAGCCAGAATAGTTGCCCCCAGCATAGGTTAGATAGGTAGGTTCCCCCCAGTATAGGTTAGATGGGTAGCTGCCCCCCAGTATAGGTTAGATTAGGTAGGTGCCCCCCAGTATAGGTTAGATTAGGTAGCTGCTCCCCAGTATAGGTTAGATTAGGTAGCTGCCCCCCAGCGTAGGTTAGATTAAGTAGGTGCCCCCCAGTGTAGGTTAGATTAGGTAGGTTCCCCCCAGTATAGGTTAGATAGGTAGGTGCCCCCCAGCGTAGGTGAGATTAGGTAGCTGCCCCCCAGTATAGGTTAGATTAGGTAGCTGCCCCCCAGCATACATTAGATTAGGTAGCTGCCCCCCAGTATAGGTTAGATTAGGTAGCTGCCCCCCAGCGTAGGTTAGATTAAGTAGGTGCCCCCCAGTGTAGGTTAGATTAGGTAGGTGCCCCCCAGTGTAGGTTAGATTAGGTAGCTGCCCCCCAGTATAGGTTAGATTAGGTAGCTGCCCCCCAGCGTAGGTTAGATTAAGTAGGTGCCCCCCAGTGTAGGTTAGATTAGGTAGGTGCCCCCCAGTGTAGGTTAGATTAGGTAGGTGCCCCCCAGTGTAGGTTAGATAGGTAGGTGCCCCCCAGCGTAGGTTAGATTAGGTAGCTGCCCCCCAGTATAGGTTAGATTAGGTTGGTGCCCCCCAGGGTAGGTTACATTAGGTAGGTGCCCCCCAGGGTAGGTTAGATTAGGTAGGTGCCCCCCAGTATAGGATAGATAGGTAGGTGCCCCCCAGCGTAGGTTAGATTAGGTAGCTGCCCCCCCCCCCTTCCAGTATAGGCTAGATTAGACAGGTGCCCCCCAGTATAGGATAGATAGGTAGGTGCCCCCCAGCGTAGGTTAGATAGGTAGCTGTCCCCCATAATGGAGGGGGGAGCCGGAGCCGCTGGGAGGGCAGCCCGACCTCTCTCTCCCTCTCCTGGGCCGCCCTCCGTGCTTCCCCCTCAGATGCAGAGCGCAGCAGCAGCAGCCAGGGAGGAAGCGCTGTAAACAACATACCTCCCTGCGTTCCAAGCGCTGCTCTCTCGCCGCCGGTCTCTTCCTCTCTGCCTATACGATGATGCACATGCTGGTTCCTGTTAGCCGGAACTAGTGTGTGCATCATCGTATAGGCGGCAGAGAGGAAGAGACCGGCGGCAAGAGAGCAGCGCTTGGAACGCAGGGAGGTATGTTGTTTACAGCGCTTCCTCCCTGGCTGCTGCTGCTGCTGCGCTCTGCATCTGAGGGGGAAGCACGGAGGGCGGCCCAGGAGAGGGAGGGAGAGGTCGGGCTGCCCTCCCAGCGGCTCCGGCTCCCCCCTCCATTTCAGCGCCCACCTCCCAACAGCGCCCCGGGCGGCGGCACGGGCCGCACGGCGCTAAGAACGGGCCTGCGTGTTCCCATCTGCAGGACATGCCTCTGTGTGCCCTGACCGCTGCTCTCTATTCTCCCTGTGCCCCTCTAGCACCCCCCGAATCTGACGACATTCACATGTCGACAGACTTTTGGGGAATGGGCATCCTACTGCAGGCTAAGGAACGCCTGCAAAACGTGCCTTCCCCGCCTATTAGAGCCTTCCACCCTACACAAGATTAAAATGTGAGGCACATTATGAACTCTCTGCTGTTTCTCCATTCATGTCATTCCTTTTCCTCAAACTTAACATGAGCATAACAGAGTTTGTGATATTTCCTCCATCTCTCTCTGCTCCCCACCTATAGTTACCATTAATGTAGACAACACCCCAATAGCCTCAACTCCTGAAGCTCACTGTCACTGCTCAATAAGAGCTCTGGATTCTGAGCCCTCATTTGAACCACATATTAACACATTAACAATCTCCTGTTACTTCCATCTCAAAAATATCTCCAAAATGTGTCCCTTCCTGACACAAGATGCTGCTAAAATGCTTGTACATACGCTAATCATTTCATGTTTTCATTACTGCACTATCCTACTCTGTGGGTATTGCATACTGGCACCTTTCCATTCCCTATTGAATTCTTCTACTCATTTCATCCACCTCTTCTCCCACTCCTCTGATGCTGCCCCTTCCTGCCAATCCCTCCATTGTCTGCCAGTCACCCAAAGGATCCAGTTCAAACTCCTAACACTATAATTCAAAATTCTAAATAGGCTATCCACTCCATACATTTCCTTATTAATCTCCAGATATCATCTCTCACAGAACCTTTGCTCCTCCCAAGAGACCCTCTATTTGTCCAGCTTTGTCACCTCCTCTCACATCCAGGACTTCTCACAAGTGTAATCTCTGCTTTGAACAGCCTGTCCCTCTTGCTCCAAGCCTGGAAATTTTCAAATGTACCCTCAAGACACACCTGTTCAAACAAGCATATAATTTGCTAGACAGTAGCTATAATTTAAAGTTCCTCTGCTACCCTCTTGCAAGGGCAGGGACCTCCCCCTTGTGTTTCTTGTTTCTGTACATTTTATCAAAATGACCATCCATCAGTACTGGTGATGCTTGTCACACTACACATCATTTGTTTATATCAGTACTTGTATCACTGGTTGTCCTAATTACATATTATGTTGAACTGCTCATCAGGGGCATAACTAGAAATCACTGGGCCCCACTGCGAAACTTTGGTTGGAGCTCCCTCCCCCTCGCTTTCTGCACAGGTAAACTGAGAACCAATGTTATTCACTTAGCTAGAGCACACTTGAATGTGTTTTCCCCATGCAGATAATAGCAGACAGCAGTCAAGCACTTTACACATTTTCTCTATCAATTACATTAGCTTCTGTGATAAAACATGCATGTTTTTACGCATACAGACACAAATGGGCTCATATGCAATTGTTTTTTTTTCCTCCTATGTTTTGTCCTAGGTGATCATTTTTTCATCTTCTTTTTAGAATAACTTTTCAGAGCTTTGCAATTGAAAAAGTACCAAAAAGTAGGCAAAGAAGTACTGTCAAAATTATTTTGAGTATTTTCCTGCTTGCTAGTGGTTTAAAATTGACTAGTTTGAAAACATCACCTAGGAGAAAACTCAGGTGAAAAAGTTAATTGCATATGGGCCCTGGTGTGCAGAAAATGCACACAGAAAAAATGCACACAGAAAAGTGACAGATGAGCGTTCTCCTAGCCTCAGCTTCTTATTCCACTCACCCTGTCCTCCTCTGATGGAGCAGAACAGGCTCTGTAGACTGCCCTGGCATCACTACAGTACAGAGCACTTGAGGAGGGGTAGAGAGGTTGAGGCTGGGCGCTGTACACAAAAACCTTCTGCACACTGAATAGAGACTGTCTACAAATCTTTGTCTACAAAACTTTGTATGATTCATTATCAGTGGTTGAGCAGATGCAGTCATTAAAACAATTGTGCAGAGTGCAGAAATCATTTTCTCTCCATGCCCTTAGTTGTCAGTCTCTCAAGACAGGGAAAAGAAAGTTGTTCCCCCCACAGGGCCCCCTGCAGCTTCTGGGCCCCCCCTGCAGGTACATTCCTTGCAGGGGTTATTGCTACGCCCCCTGCTGCTCATGTATCACTGCTCCCCATTATTGTATGTTTTTGTACACTGTAAAGTGCTATGATAACTATAATAATTGTGCCATGTGTCATTCATTAATTCCATAGTAATGTATATCTTGCCAACATGTTTCCTGTTGAATAGCTAAAAAAACAGTGCAAGCATTGGATTTTTTTTTAACTATTAACAATCCATTGGCAGAGTGTGTCTGGTAGATTAGATGGTGGGAGTCTAGCAGATTAAATGGGAAATTAGACAAAGTGTAACTGTAACGATTGGTGTCAGCACACAGAGTGTATCTGATTATTGGTGATCTGCAGTATCACCAATAATACAGATGTTATACCTGATTATATGGTGATCTGCAGAATCACCAATAATACAAGTATAGCAAGACACAGGACACCTATGTAATGTGAGTGTTTGGTGCAACAGTAAGAAAGGTTATCTCCCGAGGAGCGGAAGATACAGATACTACTGCAGCCAAGGATTCCCTGAAGAGCAGGGAATTGGACTGCACTGCCGCCAGTGGACACCTGAGGAGCAGGTGGCCTCTGACGGTGTAGATACTAATCTCCTTAGGAGGAGGAGATGGAGATTGTACTGCAGCCAGGGATTCCCTGATGGCTCAGGAATCAGACTGTACTGCAGCCAAGGATTCCCTGATTGGCTGGGAATCAGACTGTACTGCAGCCAGTGGACTCCTATAGGTAAAGTCCCCTGACTGGACTGTAAGGAGACTTCCTGAGGAGCAAGCAGCCTTTACAGCTAATGGATACCTATAGAGCTGGTGTCTCAAGGATGACAGAGTAACTGTTCACCCAAAGGACGGGTGACAGCCAGAAGGATCATGCAAGCTAGGTTGGCAACACACAAGCAGATAAGGTACAGAGACAGAAGGCTGATTCGGTGTCAGGGTATAGGCAAGGTTGGCAACAGGTAATCAGATATGCGAGGTACCGAATCAGAAAGCAGGAGAGAGGTCAGCGAAGCTAGAGATCATAACAAGTATCAATATAGCAAAATCCTAGTCTGAGGTGTGAGGTCCTTGGTCTCGACACCCGGGAACTAGTCTGAAGTATAACACAGTAATATCCTAGACTTAGGTGTGAGGTCCTTGGTCTCAACACCCAGGAACTAGTCTGAAGTATAACACAGTAATATCCTAGACTTAGGTGTGAGGTTTTGGTCTCAACACCTGGGAACTAGTCTGAAGTATAACACAGTAATATCCTAGACTTAGGTGTGAGGTCCTTGGTCTAAACACCCGGGAACTAGTCTGAAGTATAACACAGTAATATCCTAGACTTAGGTGTGAGGTCCTTGGTCTCAACACCCGGGAACTAGTCTGAAGTATAACACAGTAATAACACAGTAATCTACTAAGCGAAATCTGGCTAAGTGTGAATTCCCAGTTCCAACTGGTTCTAACACACTGTAGGATCTGACTGAGGTCTGGGTGCTCACATGTGAGTATTCGCATCGGCAGACAACCGGCAACTGACAAGCAAGCTCTATATATACTTACAGCGCTCCGCAGCGCCGCCCCGGCCTGATCAGCTGATTCCCCTTCTGCTGGCATAAAGGTCCTGTCGCCTGGCGCGCGTGCGCGTAGCTCTCCATCTGTGTGCACTAGAAGGACCAGGCAAACTAGAGACATGTTGCTGCGCAGAAACAGCCGCCGGCTTAAACGCGGAGACCTCCGCCCTGCCGCTTGTCCGCGCGGCGGCATCTCCGCTATTCATTACAGTAACTAGACTTAATAGGAGCCCCTGCAAAAATGATAGCACAGTGTCCCCCTTTGATTCCAGAACCCCACAGGATTGGGTTCTGGCAAATTGCAGCAGAGAGTGTTCTGCTGTAAAGCAGCCTTTGGAAGCAGGAAAACATTACACATGCCCCTGCACACTGTTTTCGTAAGTGAATTAGAAGGTGGTATTTTGGCCCCACTTGTGGTTGGGTAGAGGGAGGTGGTTGGGCCTCCAAAGCCTCTGGGCCCCCCTGCGATGGCAGGGGTGATTTATACGCCCATGAAGTGTCTGCTGATCATTCATGATGTCCATCCAACTCAGAAGCAGTCATAGCACCAAAGGATGCATGCAAATAGCTGAGCAGTTCAAAGGAAAGAAACTGCCACTAGACCACCAGTTAATAGCATACATGACACAGATGTGTAGATTCCATCCATATATCCCATTATAGTTTATGCCTCCAGTAGATCTCCCAATACTCATGCAAGGTGAATGGTGCTACTCATTGTTGGCTATTGAACTAGCTTCTGCTTCAGTTTATCACCCTCTGTGGTTTTCTGTGAGGATAGCACATCACTGGGATAGCACATCACTGTATAATTATCTTCCAGTTCTTTTAGAGAGATACATTATTAGAGACTGTATATTCTTTCTTCTTTCCATGCCAGTCAAGATAAGTTATAATCATCAGTATGTACTTTAGTTGTTCATTTCTCTCTATGCCTCTAAAAGGTAGCCTTACCTTAAAAGGTACCTAAATGCGGATGAGAAGAGGTTGCTTTTTAAGCCTCATCTACACGCGTAGATGAGGCTCCGATGTGTGTTATCAATCGATAACACATAATAATATCAATCGATAACACATGATAATATCCGACAGGTCGGATCTTGCTACCGCCGATTCCCTGCTTGTTCCCCGCGAGGGGACAATGGCAGGGAATCGAGCGGAAGATGAGCGGCGTGGCGCGGGGACGCGCGGGTATCGAATCCGGCGCACATGCGGGCGAGCGGGGACGCGTTAGGGCCGCCGGATCGAGCCTCGACTAATCGAGCCGCCGGATCGGAGCCTCATCTACGCGTGTAGATGAGGCTTTAGTCTTTTAGATTACAGAATATGCACAGTAAGTATAGAGATATCAGGAATTCAAGATAAGAATTAGCAATTTTGAATTAGAGTAGGATTAACAGATGTAGCTCTCTAGGTTATGCACGTTACCGCCACTCAGAATAATTGTTATTTATTTAAGTATTTATATAGTGCCGACATATTACACAGGGCTGTACAAAGTATATTGTCTTGTCACTAACTGTCCCTCAGAGGGGCTCACAATCTTGTCCCTACCATAGTCACATGTCTATGTATGTATTGTGTAGTGTATGTATTGTAGTCTAGGGCCAATTTAGTGGGAAGCCTATTAACTTATCTGTATGGTTTTGGGATGTGGGAGGAAACCAGTGTGCCCGGAGGAAACCCACGTAGACTCAGGGAAAACGTACAAACTTCTCGCAGATGTTGACCTGGCTGGGTTTCGAACTGGAGACCAAGTGCTGCAAGGCGAGAGAACTAACCACTACGCCACCGTGCTGCCCGATAATTACTCCAAGCTTCCATAACTCACTACCCAACTACCCAATCTATATACTTACTTACAGAATTACTGACACAGTACTGGCTGACTCAGCTATGTGTACAGAATTGCTATTCAAGGTGATGCCAAGAGACCTTATCCAAGACACTGCTTTGTTACCGGAAAGCACATAAAAAGACCACTTCCAGAAAACTTTCAGAATGGTATGTATGTAAGTGGGCAACCTGTCGGCAGCTTTGTATAGCTCCTTGCCATTAGAATACATCATGAGAAGATGGACTAATCTAGAAATCTCTTGGTAAGTGGTTTAGAGCTGTCAGGTTAATAATACACTAAGTGACAGTGACACAGGAAAAAGGTAATTTGTAGTGTATATATATATATATATCAATATATATATATATATATATATATATATATTTTTTTTTTGTAGTGCATTTTATATATTTTACATTTGTCATATATATTGTATATGTCTAGAGAGGAGTTTGAAGTTCTACATTTTTTAAGATTACAGTACTTTAATTATTTGCAAACTATGGTTTGTATGAAACATTTAACTGTAAAGCAAAGTTTCAATTTAAATAGTTAACTAAAGTTTAAAGTACCTGTGCTAGAAACATACCAGTATACGGAATGCAAGTCTGAATCTCTCCGCTGCTTTTTTCAGAGATATCATAGTTCTAGCCAACCTATTCTTGCTCTTTTATCCCATCCAAGTCAGTATTATAGTAATTATTATGCCTACCATTTTGTCTTGACCTTTCCCACAATAAAATATGATAGATCATTTGCTGGTTACGCAAGTGACCTGGCTGACAAGGAATGTCACAAATCTCCCAACTCTTCTCCAGCTCCGCTGAAAGTTTTTCCCTTCCAAATTAATTATACAATTACCTTGCAGAAATAAAAAACACACTGCCTGGCGAAGAAAAGAAATGCAAAGCATAGAAAACAGGAAATAAAATGCCTTAGAAAGGATTTGAAGGTGTGTAATTTGCTACATGCACATGGCAGTATGACTAACCTAACAATAAAAATAGATTAAACCCATACATCAAAGAGTAGAAGCAGCAGCAGTAGCAAGTGTGAGAATGCTAAACTAAACAGACAAGATGCAGTGCATTAAAGCCAAGGGAATTAATTTAATTAATCATAGAATAACTATGAATAATTAAAACCTGTTAAATAAACTGATGTGTATACTATGGAAATGATGCACAAATCGGTTTTATTAACCAGTGGTAAAACAGCCAAGACCACATAGCTAAGACTTCATGCAAGCCCTGCACTGTGCGACTTATTTTTATCATAGGGATCCTGCAGATTTAGCCATTACCATAGTTCACACCACAGTCTGGAAATGTATGAAATGTCTGTAGAACCCTTTCTATTCCTCTCCCAGCACCTAATCAGTACCCTGCCTACATCTGTCCCAACCTTCCAGAGTGAAAGCAAATGAAGAAGGTGATTAGTAGCAATAGTCAGAAATAGAAAACATTCATGAACAGTGAGTAGAAAATTTGCTGAGAATTCCAATCTGCACTTAACAGGAAATGTAAGTTGCCACAGACAAAACAAAGCTGCAGGCTAACATACAACTGACTAGCAGCTGATAAGTATGCAGAGCTAATCAAAGCAGGGAACTGGGAGCCCACACCTGGCTGGCCATTTGGGCACTGCAATAGACTGTAATGTTAATTGTGGCTATAGCAGCATCCAATGTAACATTGGGATGCTGTAATTCGGTTATTATAAAGCCAAACTGCATCTAACATTGATGGTAGAAGCAGCGGAGCATGGAGTTTGGTTACTATTTAGTCAGACTGATCATAGATCACTGCTGTTTTTATAAATAAACTCCTTAGTAGGGATGCTCATTTGGAATTTGCGGAATGGAAACTTATGCATTCCCGATCACTCCACAACTCAGTTATTTTAACCCAATCACAGAACTTGTAATCAATGGACCAATAAGAGAATGCCAAGTCAACTTGGAAGTATTTTGACAATCAGAGAACAGAAACGGAAATCGAAAATCTGTGGAATCAGAAATTGGCATTGGCAGAAATCGGAATTTCCATGGAATCAGAAATTGTCATTTCCAACCATCCCTACTCCTAGGTCAAAGATTGCTGTTTGTAACAGGGATGGTCAATTATTATTATTAGTATGGTTCAGGTTAGTTGCCCGCGGAAGGGGAGGGGGGTAGGTAAAGTCTAGACATCACTGGGAGGGGCGGGGCTTAAGGTTAGACACCACCAATGGAGGGTTCTGTGTGAGAGTACAGAGAGTTTAGATCATAGAAAAAAAATTAATAAATATTACCAATATTTTACTATATTAATCAAGCAGTGGAATATCAGTAAATTAACCAATATATCATAATTTTTCTTGGTACCTATTTTACAAGATGCAAAAATAGAGGTTACAGTGGAGAATAGTAGACTATCAGTATTATAAACAATATTTTACGGCATTTCCTGGCACCTATTTTACTAAACGATAGATCGAATAACGGCTATATCTGGCACCCTTTTAACAGGCGCTATTTTTATATGCACATGGATACTAGCCCATAGTATTGTATATGGGTGGTGAATTATTTTGCAACGCAACTGATGCCCTATGAAAGAAGACTAAATGACACAAAAAAAAAGGTGGCTCTATAGAAGATCAAGTAAAAGTTTTAGCTTGGAATAGCACTAAAGCCTTTCACCTTTATGTTGTGCAGCGGTTCATCAGAGTTATATTTACTTCTGTCACACTTTCCTCCGTGTGCTGATAAATGTTGTTAATTCTCAGTCTCTAACACAACTTCTGCAATCTGAACTGCCATTTAAGTGAAAAATCTCTTGAAAGAATCCATGGAACAATAATATTTTTATTTGTGGGAACACAGAGTGTTCTCTGGTGGAAATACAAGTAAATTAGACTCCTGTAACCTGTAACAGCGCAGGCAAAAGACTAACTCATGTCTGTTGACTAACTACAATTTCTGTGAAACAGCCTTGTGGAGAGCGGTGATTAGGGCTCTGCTGGCTGATGATAAATGTTGTGAAATGACAGTTAAAGGGTCCCTTATAGCATCAATCTATATGATAAAGGTAAAAGGAGAAAACAAGTAATGGTCAAATTAAGCCCTAAAGCAGGAACATCAGTAGGATCAAGGGCGTAATAATAGACCCTGAAAGGGATGCAGCCATAGGGGGGCCTAAATGCAGCAGGGGGCCCTATGTGAGGAGAAGTTTCTTTTCCCTGTCCTGTGAGACTGACACTAAGGGCATGGATATAAAAAGCTTTCTGCTCTCTGCACAATTGTTCTAATGACTGCATCCGCTCAGCCACTGATAAGGAATCATACAAAGTTTTGCAGACATAGATTTGTAGACAGTTCCTATTCAGTGTTCAGCAGGGTCTTGTGTACAGTTCCCTGCCCCCAACCTCCCTACCCCTCCCCAAGTGCCTTGTATTGTAGTGATGCTGCTGGAGGAGTCTGCAAAGTCAGTTTTGCTCCATCAGAAATGGACAGAATGAGTGTAATAAGCTGAGATTGGGAGCACACTAGTCTGTCAATTTCCTGTATGTGTTTTCTGCACACCAGGGGCTTAATTCACAAAAGCGTGATAATGCTTATCACACCCGTGCTAGGTTTTGCACACGTTATCGCACGTAACTTTTTTGCATGCAAACGTGAATTTTCACGCGCAAACGCGGACGTTATCATGTGTAAACGTGAATTTTCAAATGTAAACACGAATTTTCGCTCAAAAACGTTTGCACGCAAAAATGGCTACGCGCTTTATAACATGCGCAAAACACTAGCACGGGCATGATAAGCATTATCACGCTTTTGTGAATCAAGCTCTATGTGTGTCTGTATGTGTTAAAACATGCACGTTTTATCACAGAGGCTAATGCAATTGAGAAGAGAAGAGAAAATGCCTGCAGTGCTTCACTACTGTCTGTTTTTATCTGCATCGGGAAAACACATTTAAGTGTGCACTAGTTTACCTGTGCAGAAAATGTGGGGGGGGGGGGGGGGGGGGGGGGGGGGCGCCCATACAAAGTTTTGCAGCCCCTGAGTAGGAGAGCATTAAAAGGTACAGGGTGATATTTTACATTCAACGAGACTGATTTAATTCAATTGTTCTCTAAAGTTTTGTCTTACGAGGTCATTTTTCAACTTTTGTTTAAAATACATTTTGCACTCTGCAATTTAAAAAGTACCAAAAAAGATGATGAAAAAGTACTATCAAAATGATTTTGAGTATTCTCTCACTTTATTTTATTTATAATGTGAAAATATCACCTAGGAGACAACTTAGGAGAAAAGATTTTCTAGGAGATTTAGCTTAAACAGTTGTGAATTATTATTTGATAAACATTTAGTTTTCTATATATAGTCTTAATGATACATAAATTCAGCAAAATACAAATGCAGGAGTAGTGACCCTTGAACTACATAGCTAACTGAGTTTAAACACATTATCAGTTCTTCCACTTCTGCTTTCAATGATTTATCTTCCTCAAATTGTCTAAGGCCTGGTTAATACTGACAATTTAGTGGCAAAAGGGTCTGATTACCAGTCGATTGGATCCGTTTTCACTCAGCTACTTCCGTTCCATTTCTCCAAATACCCCCTACCCTCGTTCCCCAACCCCAAAAGTGGAGTTTTCTCCTTAAAATGGTCTGTTTCTTCACTAGTGTGAAGAAACGTTTAGTTTTCTCATTGCCCCCAATGCAGTGCGTCAGGATCCGTTTCGGTTCCATTGGGCTCTGCAGTCCGGAAAAATTGCTGCAGGAGGAAACTTGCGGTCTCTTCGGCGGATCGTGTGGAGTGGATGGGAACGGATCCATAGGTTAACATTGCATCCGTTCCCATCCGTTCTCTTCCGATCCAGGAATGGACCTTTTGTAACACTAATATGAACCAGGCCTCAAAATTACATACCTATATTGAGGCAGTGAATCAATTTAATATAAATTTGATCAGAGTAATTGAATTTCATTGAAACTGATAAATGTCATCAGACTTTAAGTGGAAAGCTTTAGATGAGGTTTACGGAAACAGGCGTGGCTTAAAGCATCCCTGAAATGAAATAAACACAAAAATAGGTATTTTCCTCAGTAGAAGGAAGCCGCTGGATAGTCCAGAGGCTTCCCCGATCCTCTTACACCCCACTGTTCCAGCGCTGGGTGCTTCTATAAACATTTGTAAAGACCTTGTCAAATACGTTGCTCATGGCCGCACTCATGTACGAGTATGAGCGTCTCCTTACTGGACATGCAAGAGTAAGATCCAGGTTTGTCCAGTAGAATGGAGACGTTGATGCATGACTTTCTCCTCTGTGTACGAGCGCTTTATTCTACTGCATATCCATGGACCTCACATTTGCATGCCCAGTACAGAGAAGCTTGCACTAAGATGGCCACAGGAGGGTCCAGGACAGTAGCGATGGGCTCAAGGAGGGTCTGGAAAACCTCTGAGGCTCCAGAGGCTTCCCACTACTTAGGCAAGCATCTGTCTTTTAAAGTTTTCTTTGTCATCAGTTTGCTTTAAATCGTACCTAACTGACTTTTGACATGATGAACAAAGGTACATAGTGTTCTAGTCCTACTGAGAACTTTTCTGAGGTCCCTCCCTTTTAAATGTTTCATTGCAAGGGTTTAACCATTGCTTTTATCTATACAGATAAGTCTGTCAAGCAGCAGCAAAATTAAGCCTGTATTTCCTGAAAAGCAAATAGAAGCTAACACATTTATATTTGACTAAGAAAACACTGCTGATAAAGAGGCAGATGTCAATTTCAAACAACTGTTATTTCTTTTGTTTTGCAATTGAATGAAGCAGATTGTATGTTCCATTTACCATTAGTACTACACATATAATTATCTGATATAATTATCTGATAAGTTTATTTCCAGTTCAGGTTCTAAAGGAAAATTCCAAGATGTATTAACTATGTTATATCACTCTTTGGGGTTTACTAAAAAAAATTATCTGGTGTCTTTAAATCCTGTTTTAACTACTGTTTTAAGGCCTTTGCAACATTTACGTTATAATCCAATTTAAAAATATTTAACAGCATGTGCAGACGTTTTTATTATTATTAACTACTTGGCGACCCCCCTACGCCAATGGGCGTGGCCGCAGCGGCAGCCCCAGGGCCGCCTAACGCCAATTGGCGTCAAGTCCTGGGGCTCTAATTTACATGAGATCGCGCGCTCGCTGCGCGTGCATCTCATGCTCGGAGGGCGGAGCTCCGCCCCCTCTTCAGTCTCCGAGCGGCTATTGCCGCTCGGGAGACTATTAGACGGCGTGATCGCCGTCTATTTACTTGTACAGCGCTGCGATCGGCAGCAGCGCTGTACTGGGGACAGCCGTGTGACACGGCTGTCCCCTCCTGAGGCTGCACAGTGATCGGCTGTCATAGTCTGAAGCCTATGACAGCTTATCACGCTGATTGACTGGCGGGGGGGAGGGATAGCCCAAAAAAAATGTACATTTTATTAAAAAACAAACACAAATAAATAATTTAGAACCTACTAAAGCATACATTGAGGCATTTGCATTACAGAGTGACCTAAGAAAACATTTACATCCCCTTCTCATGCAGGGCTGTAGTAGTACTGATAACAGGGCAGCAGTTGTGCTTTTTGTCACATAAAATTATCCTTCCTATAGGGCCACATTTTAAGAACACATATCCATTTTGTATTATTTATACTTAAGCTATCACTTCAGGAGATAACACTATTATTTCTGGAGCTTTTGTCCTAACAATCAATTTCCTTACTTATTTGTAAGACTTAAAGGGATACTGAAGGGGGGTTGGAGGAAAATGAGTTGAACTTACCCGGGGTTTCTAATGGTCCCCCGCAGACATCCTGTGTCTGCGCAGCCACTCACCGATGATCCGGCCCCGCCTCCGGTTCACTTCTGGAATTTCAGACTTTAAAGTCTGAAAACCACTGCGCCTGCATTGCTGTGTTCTCGCTCCCGCTGATGTCACCAGGAGCGTACTGCGCAGTCGCAGACCATACTGGTGACATCAGTGTACGCTCCTGGTGACATCAGTGGGAGCGAGGACATGGCAACGCAGGCGCAGTGGATTTCAGACTTTAAAGTCTGAAATTCCAGAAGTGAAGCAGAGGCGGGGACGGAGCATCGGTGAGTGGCTGCGCGGGTACAGGATGTCTGCGGGGGACCATTAGAAGCCCCGGGTAAGTTCAGCTCATTTTCCCCCGACCCACCTACAGTATCTCTTTAACCCATTCAGGTTCCGTCGTTTTCACGTGAGAAATGTTCACCTCCCATTCATTAGCCTATAACTTTATCACTACTTATCACAATGCACTGATCTATATCTTGTTTTTTCCGCCACCAATTAGGCTTTCTTTGGGGGGTACATTTTGCTAAGAGCCACTTTACTGTAAATGCATTTTAACAGGAAGAATAAGAAAAAAATGGAAAAATTCATTATTTCTCAGTTTTCAGCCATTATAGTTTTAAAATAATACATGCCTCCATAATTAAAACTCACGTATTGTATTTGTCCATATGTCCCGGTTATTACACCGTTAAAATTATGTCCCTATCACAATGTATGGCGACAATATTTTATTTGGAAATAAAGGTGCATTTTTTCCATTTTGCTGCTATCACTATTTACAAGTTTAAAATAAAAAAATATAGAAATCCCCCGCAGACATCCTGTGTCTGCGCAGCCACTCACCGATGATCCGGCCCCGCCTCCGGTTCACTTCTGGAATTTCAGACTTTAAAGTCTGAAAACCACTGCGCCTGCATTGCCGTGTTCTCGCTCCCGCTGATGTCACCAGGAGCGTACTGCGCAGTCGCAGACCATACTGGTGACATCAGTGTACGCTCCTGGTGACATCAGTGGGAGCGAGGACATGGCAACGCAGGCGCAGTGGATTTCAGACTTTAAAGTCTGAAATTCCAGAAGTGAAGCAGAGGCGGGGACGGAGCATCGGTGAGTGGCTGCGCGGGGTACAGGATGTCTGCGGGGGACCATTAGAAGCCCCGGGTAAGTTCAGCTCATTTTCCCCCGACCCACCTACAGTATCTCTTTAACGCATTCAGGTTCCGTCGTTTTCACGTGAGAAATGTTCACCTCCCATTCATTAGCCTATAACTTTATCACTACTTATCACAATGCACTGATCTATATCTTGTTTTTTCCGCCACCAATTAGGCTTTCTTTGGGGGGTACATTTTGCTAAGAGCCACTTTACTGTAAATGCATTTTAACAGGAAGAATAAGAAAAAAATGGAAAAATTCATTATTTCTCAGTTTTCAGCCATTATAGTTTTAAGATAATACATGCCTCCATAATTAAAACTCACGTATTGTATTTGTCCATATGTCCCGGTTATTACACCGTTAAAATTATGTCCCTATCACAATGTATGGCGACAATATTTTATTTGGAAATAAAGGTGCATTTTTTCCATTTTGCTGCTATCACTATTTACAAGTTTAAAATAAAAAAATATAGAAATATTTCATCTTTACATTGATATTTAAAAAGTTTAGACCCTTAGGTAAATATTTACATGTTTTTTTTTATTGTAATGGTTTTTTTTTTTTTATACTAAACATTTTATTTGGGTACTTTTGGGAGGGTGGGAGGTAAACAATAGATTTATAATGTAAATGTGTGTTAATTCTTGTGTTTTTTTTTTTCAGGTGTAGTATTAATTTTTGGCCACAAGATGGCGGCCATGAGTTTGTTTACATGACGTCACTCTAAGCATAGCACGCGCTTAGAGTGACGCATCGGGAAGGAGACGGCCAGAAAAAGCTCAGCTTCCGAGGGAAGCTGTCGCTTTTTCAGCGGGGGAGAGGAATCAGTGATCGGGCTCCATAGCCCGATACATTGATTCCTTGGCTACCGAATCCGCGGCCGGGAGTGCCCGTGCACGCGCACGATCGGCCGTGGGGGCGCGCGGTAGCGCGCATGGTTCCTGGACGTAGAAACTACGTCCAGGAACCAAAATAGGTTAAGGTAGCCGTGCATCTAGCGATGATGGGCAGATTCAACCAAGAGACAGATCTCTCTCTTATTGAATCTGATAAGAGAGAGATCTGTCAGCTGCCCATACACCACAGGCCGATTCCCAATCAATTTCATGCTGAAATCGATCCGGAATCGTCACTCGCTGCTGTGCCCCCCTAACGTAATGTCCTCTGTGCCAGTGTAAATGTATACATTATCTCAACGCGGCCTCCACTTGTCTCCCGCAGGTTTCCGGCATTCCTCTTCCACATACATCCCCCCCCAAGTGGTTTACTAGTGAGGGCGCGCATGTGTGGCGTTACACGCGTGTCCTTACCAGGAAACCTTGTGGGGCATGCGTGTAGGCGGAGGAGGATAGTGTGCCCGGAGAAGCCGGGGACAAGCGGAGGCCATGGATACGTAATGTATACCTACATGAGGCAACAGGGGGGACACTGACATTAGGGAGCACAGCGCCGAGGTGGTGAATGGTTTTGTAGATCGTCGGGAAATCAGCCACCTTGCTGAGGTGCACCCGACCAACCAACTTCGGCCCGACATCTTGCAGCATGCGTTATTCATCATGAAATTGGTCGCTTTGTCAGTCGGGCATGCCCTTAGTGGCACCGAATTTCATCCAATTCGATTATAATAATAGAATTGGATGGTCGATTGTTTGCCAAATCGCCTCATGTATGGCCACCTTTACTTGTTTCAATTGCATAAGTCTGAAAGCTGGCTTCTACAGAGTTCTAAAGAGTACACTTCTAAAGAGTACCTCTAATTTTATTGAGGCACTTGAGGCACTAATGTAATTTTTATTCTCCCCTAACAGGGGTCCAGCGATCAAACAGGTGAATGATGCCCTGAAAGGGTCATTAATTCTAAACCCTGCCCCTGACATTTTGGCCTGAAGTCTGCTGAGACATCCAGAGTTCTGAGGCCATCCCCATCCAGAGGTGGGGGTAACCGCAGAGCTGAGGTGAGTTATTTTACCTGTTCAATCACTGATTCCCTGTTAGGGGACAATAAAGACTACATTAAAAAAACAATGAATAATAAAAAAATAAGTAAAATCAGTGGATGTACTCTTTAACCACTTCACCACTGAGGGGTTTTACCCCTTGAACACCAGAGCAATTTTCACCTTTCAGTGCTCCTTCCATTCATTCATCTGTAACTTTATTATTACTTACCGCAATGAAATGAACTGTATCTTGTTTTTTTTTTTGCCACCAATTAGGCTTTCTTTAGGTGGGACATTATGCCAAGAATTATTTTATTCTAAATGTGTTTTCATGGGAAAATAGGAAAAAATGTGGGAAAAAATTATTATTTTTCAGTTTTCGGCCATTATAGTTTTTAAATTATGCATGCTACTGTAATTAAAACCCATGAAATGTATTTGCCCATTTGTCCCAGTTATAAAACCGTTTAAATTATGTCCCTATCACAATGTTTGGCGCCAATATTTTACTTGGAAATAAAGGTGCATTTTTTCAGTTTTGCATCCATCCCTAATTACAAGCCCGTAGTTTATAAAGTAACAGTGTTATAACCTCTTGACATGAATATTTAAAAAGTTCAGTCCCTAAGGTAACTATTTATGTTTTTTTTTATTGTATTTTTTTTTTTTTAATTACAAAAAAAAAAATTGGGGAGTGTGGGAGGTAATGAGTTAATTTATTGTGTAAAACTAATGTATTTGTATATGTAAAATGCTTTAGGGTGTAGTCTTACTATTTGGCCACAAGATGGCCACAGTGAGTTTGTTTACATGCGACCTGTAAGCGTCTGGAAGGACGCTTACAGGAAGCACTACGAGGCTGGGCAAATCACAATGATCGCGCTGTTTCTCAAAGAATCAGCAGATCATTGCGGGGGCTTAGATCAACGAACGGGAACGGATTTTCCCGTTCATTGATCCCCGGGCGAGCGGGCGGCGGCATGCACGAGCGGTGGGAGCACGCGCACGAGCGGTGGAAGCATGGACAGCAGCGGTAGCGCGGAAGGTACGGATTTCTCCGACCCTTGGTTTTTTAGGGGGGAAAAAAAGGGACGGAGAAATTCGTACCGCGGGGGATAAAGTGGTTAAAGGACCATGACAGCAAAAAAAAGTAAGCAGTGAAAATCTGACAGAACCGATAGGTTTTGGACTAGTCCGTCTCTTCATTGGGGATTCTCGTTGTTCACTTTTTTTTTAAAAAAAGCATTTCCTGAATAGTGGTTGCCAAGTCTAACCGCAAAAATAGTAAGACACCAGCCAGCCTCCCTACTCACTTGCACACTATTTTGGCAGTTAGACAACTGCCATTCAGGGAATGCTTTTGAAAACAAAGAAAACCCTGAGAACCCCCTATAAGGAGATGGACTATTCCAAAACCAGTGGTTCTGTCAGATTTTAACTGCTTACTTTTTTCAGCGTAGTAGTCCTTTAAGTATTTGGAATTAGAAATTGTGAAACATTCCCTAAGCACTGAAGAGCTGCTCATGTGTAGCAGAACCCTCAAAAAAGAATGTCATCAATTTTATCAAGTGACAGTTTTTTAGGGCATGAGTAGTTTCTGTCTCCTGTAAGTAGTGATTAAAGTAAATCAGAGGCCTGAAAGTATGGCAGCTGATCAAACTGATTACATGTTTCTCCATTAGTTGTGACCAAGTCTTGGATCATACATTGTTCTTACTGTTATCAGTAATGTTGGGCAAAGAACACTCTGTAGCGGAACATGCTTGTAATGCGGCAAGAAACACAACTGATGCGCAAAATATTTACAATTGCTCATAAATTAACCCTGTATGCATCATGAATATCACAAGGGATATTTGGGATGTCTGTATTCTTCTTATCACAGCATATATTTTTCCTTTGCATATGGTAATTGACATTTGTATGGCTGATTATGGGGCAGAGTAGGTAGGTGTGTTATCCACCTTTACATTACTAGTTGGCATTTAAATCCTTTTTTAGGTTAATTTTTATATAAAAAAAACTTTAAACTTTGGACTTTAGATCAACACTTTCCAATATATTTGCTACACTATTATAACTACAAAGACAAAAAAAAAACACCCAAAAGAATCCTGCTTTAAAAAAGTGGTTAATGAAATTCTCACTTTTCCCTGGAGTATTATCATGTGATTGGCCAAAAGGTAATTTTGCAACACTAAGCTCTCCCTACAATTAAGAAATGTTACTGTGATACATGGAGAACATGGAGAGTACAGATAAATAAACAGTTTGACAAAGCAAACAAAGCGGGAAACGTAACTGGTTAACAGCTGCACTGATCCTGAACAACATACTGCTTTTTTCTCTCATTCACTGCTCACTTTCTACTAAATATATAAGGTGCATTATGGCTGCTACCAGTACTAACATCACTATTGGAAATAAGGTGCCATAAGAGAGATTTTTGTTGTATATATGAGGCCATAATGTTATTCTGCCATAAAAGTTTCTATTTATAATACATATCTATAGCCATTTATTTTTTTGCTGTTGCACAGTGTTTAAATCTAAATATTGGAGTCTGTTCTCTCCTCAAATGAAAAATTGGGAGTTGTGTGTTTACTGAAATGATTAGTCAGGATGGGAGGGGTGGGGATAGGTCTGATTTTGAGATGTTTGGAGGGCTCCACACTTTTCACTATTACGCATATGCAACTATCATGCATGCTTTCATGTTTTTAATTTTGTAAAAACACTTGAAATTATTTAGTTGACAAATTAGTCTTGATGACATGCTGTTGTCTGTTATCTGTGCCATACCATTTAAGTTTCTAGTTACATAGCATAAAAATACTTATTCCTTTTTATTCTACTACGGTCGTTTATGTCAAATCTAACCCAGATGGGCTCATTTTCCGACCAGTAAGATGGCCACTCCACTGTCACTTATCATAATTTAAATAAATATGAACCTCTAGCAAACAGGCAACAATCTCAGAGTGAGGGCTCGTTTCCACTATCGCGAATCCGCATGTGTCCAACACATGCGGATTCGCACATGTAATGCAAGTGGATGGGCCTGTTTCCACTGTAGCGTTGTTGAGGTGCGTTTTTTTCAGCGGTAAAAAAACGCACAAAAGTGTCAACGAATTCGCCTGCGAGTGGAATGCATGCGAATCGCCGCTAATGTATTTAATAGGGAAATCGCATGCAGCTTTGTCATGCGGATTTCCCCGCGATTTCGCATGCGATTTCGCATGAAAGCCAATGGAACTTAACACAGGCAGTGACATGGTTAAATTCGCATGGCTCCTTGCCATGCGAAATCGCATGCGAAATCGCGGGGAAATCCGCATGGGGAAACGCAGCCGCATGCGATTTCTTCAGCGGTGGAATCCAGGCGATTCCGCACCGCTACAGTGGAAACAAGCCCTCAGACGTGAGAATCTAACAATGGCCCAAGCATTCATCCTTTCTGAAACACATCTTTGCTTTCAAAACAGGCCGCTCGAGCCTTGAACAAAAGTTCTAGTTCCCTGAGACTGGTCAACAATCTTTTAACTACTGAAGGGATTACCAATAATAGTCAGATGGAATGTGGAAGGTATATGTCTAAAATACGACACAGTGGAAACTGTTTGCCATCTCTGTGGTGCAATGAACTTGTAGTACATTCATAACACAAGTATTTCTCACATACCGGGCAATATCTGCTCAGTACAAAAAGAAGTAAAAGTACAAAAGATTTAGGCCCATATGCAATTCACTTTTTCACCTGAGTTTTCTCCTAGGAGATAATTTTTCATCTTCGATTTAAAATAACTTTCCAGCACTTTATCAATTTAAAAAGTACCAAAAAGTAGGTAAAAAAGTACTATCAAATTTATTTTCAGTATGTTCTTGCTTTCTGGTGGTTTAAAAGGCATTTTATTGACAAGTTTAAAATTATCACCTAGGAGAAAACTCAGGTGAAAAAGTGAATTGCATATGGGCCTTAGTGTTGATGCTAACTTTCCTATGAAACCTAATAAAATTGTATTCTAGATTAAAGCTGAACTTCAGACAAACAGTTTAAAAAAATTGGAGAAATACTATAAAGTTTTAATAATGGTGTCTGTTTTTGTGAAGGACTGCAATCATTTTTTTTTATCATATTAAAAATAATTACCAAGGAAGACAAAACAATATGGGCCAAATGCAATTCTCTTTTTCACCTGAGTTTTCTCAGTACCTCTATCTATCTCTGTTTGGATTACTGTCTAGAGCTTAGAATCAACTTGGTGATAAAATAAACAACTATTCTGTGCTTTGGTATTGTTTATCAATGTTTACTTATGTCTTATAATCATTACTGTGGTGCTAAAGCCTTTTTCAGACAGGTCCTCTTGCAGAGCACAACTTGTACAGAAGACGCATGCCCTAAAGGTGGCCATACACTCGTTAGATTAGCAGCAGATAGATCATCAGATAGATTTCTGATCTATCTGATGTGTTTAGGAACATTTTTTACTAAGAACAGATTTCCAATGAAAATCGATCTGATGGCATTGTTTTGCCATCAGATTTCCATTAGGTCCAATGCAAAATGATAAGCAATCTCAACAGATCGACCTAGATTTTCCAGCCTGCCAGACCGATTAAAATCGATCTAAAGCGATCGAAATTGGCTGCAAATCGATCGAATGGGGAATTTAAAATAATCGATTTCTGATCAATCGATCGATTCTATAGAATCGATTGATGGAACGATGGCTGAAATCGACCAGTGTATGGGCCCCTTTATAAGCAAATGACCACTGCTCATCCCTGTCTTGTATCTTGTCTTATTCTATGATGGCCTTTTGTTTATTACCAGGAATTAAAGCCTCAGGAAATGTTCTATCCCAGACTGGTCTTGTTTTGGTGTTCCAAAACATGGCTAATTGGTTTAGACAGTCTAAACCAATTAGCCATGTTTTGTAACACCAAAACAAGACCAGTCTGGGATAGAACGTTTCCTGAGGCTTTAATTCCCGGTAATCAATAATACTGATTAACTAATGTAATCCCATTTGACTTTTTGCCAGAAATACCTCTTAAATATTGAGATGAGATGCTCAGGGTCCACCTACCATTCTTAGGTGGGCCCACGTACTGTACATATAAACTCTTATCACTGTTCTTTTTACTTTTATGCTGTAACTCTCACCTCTAAATAAACCTACTGATTTGTTTTTCACCCTGATCTAAGCTGTTATTGTTTATCTTTATCAGTGGCGTGAAGTGGCATGGCAGTTACCACTTTTACCTTGCAACACTAAAGCTAAATTATTGGTCTGGAAACTGTCTTCAATTTATATGTGCCCCCTTGTTTGTGTGACTCCAGGCAGTCTAGGTCTCACACATCCCAAAAGCATACTGGTTGGTTAATTGGCTTCAACCTATAAGGGCCTCTTCTCATTCGGGCGATTAGCAGGTGATTCCCGCTAATCGCCAAGGTGCTAGCACAATACAAAGTATATGGCAGTGATTTCACTGTTGCGATTGCCATCAAAACACGCTGCATACAGCATTTTACTGCCATTCTGGAGCGATCGCGATACAGTGCTTAAAAAGCGCTGATGGCAATCTCTCAAGAATAACGAGAGTGTGCAGTGATTTTAACCATGCTAATGGTTAGCGTTTTGTGTTTATGTGAATGGGCCAGTGGTGGGCCAAAATTTCGCATATGCGAAACTTTGCATCAAAATTCGCAATTACGCATCATAATCGTAATGCGAAATTACAGGGAAAATCGTAATTAATTTCATATGTAATAGTAGTATTTCAAAATTTCACATAATGTTTCGGGTAATTTTCGTGAAATTTTGCGCCGCATTTAGAGGTTAATAGCAAAGCCCCCATACATGCTATTGCTACCAAAATTGCTACATATGTTAAGCAGAATAGTGGGTATAAGACACAAAAATAATTGGTACTTTTCTGTTAGCCGGGCGCATCCGGCAGGTGGCGCTGTTGTTGTTAATTCCAATCATAATTACAGTCACGTAACAAAACTGTGAATGTAAACGCCGCAGGTGGCACTAATTGCATTCCTAGTTAAGGTGACAAATATGTATATTAAAGAAGAGAGTTAAGTAAATGACAAATAAGCCGGCGGCAATGTAACAGATTAACCCGCCGGCTTGCTTCGTGTCTCGCTCTCCTCCCCCTTTGCCCTCTCTCATATAGAGCCCTGGGGAGGGGACTCGTGCCCCCCCCCCCCCCCAGAGTAGTTAGTCACGGCAGGGAATCCTGCTTGTTTTATTGCGATGAACGACTCTGGGGGGACACGAATCCCCTCCCCAGGGCTCTGTACGAGAGAGGGCAAGGGGGGAGGAGAGCGAGACACGAAGCAAGCCGGCGGCTTGATCCGTTACATTGCCGCCTGCAAATTTGTCATTTAACTCTCTTCTTTAATATACACATTGTCACCTTAACAAGGAATGCAATTAGCGCCACCTGCGGCGTTTACATTGACATTCACAGTTAGCCGGGCGCATTACATACATCCGTTAGCCGGGCGCATCCGGCGTTTACATTCACAGTTTTGTTACGTGACTGTAATTATGATTGGAATTAACAACAACAGCTCCACCTGCCGGATGCGCCCGGCTAACGAATAAGTACCAAATAATTTTTCAAAAATACCTTGTAGTTTTTGAGAAACTCGATTTTAAAAAATGCAAAGAAAAATGGGTTTTAAACTGTTATTTTTCATAGTTAAAAAAACAATTTTTACTTGCATTTTAAAATCGAGTCTCTCAAAAACTATAAGGTCTTTTTGCTAAAAATTTTTGACTTGTACCCACGATTCTCCTTGACATATGTAACAATTTTGGTGTCAAAAGCATGTATGGGGGCTTTGCTATTCACTGCTAAATTCGGCAAGAAATTACGCAAAATTTCGTGACATTTTATGCAAAATTATGAATGACTACACGAAATCAATTGAATTTGCAAATCATAACTACGTATAAGCGTAATTGCAAAAATATTTGCGAAATTTAGCGAAATCGTAAATTGTTGATTACGATCATCACTAGAATGGGCCCTTAAAACTGATTCTACACTATGCCAAGGGCTAGCAGATTATTATTATTATTATTATTATTTATTGTATTTATATAGCGCCAACATATTACGCAGCGCTGCACAATAGATAAAAGGGTTAACATACAAGGTAGGACATACAGGAAACTCACAACAAAACAAGATCATGCAAATGATTTGATAATACAGTGTCATAGGTCAAAATAGAGACCGTTCTAGTCCACAAGAGGGGTGATTGTCAGTAAGATTGCATAATCAAGCTGGAAACACTAAGGGAGATGGCCCTGCCAGAGGCTTACAATCTAAAGGGTGGGGGTGGAGACAATAGGTGTATCTGTTGAGAGGGTGTCTAACAGAACATATTATGGTGCTGGTGTAGGGGGGTATGCGAGCATGAAAGGGTGAGTCTTGAGAGCTTGTGTGAAGGTATTAAAGTTGGGGGCGAGTCTGGTGGCTGGAGGGAGCGAGTTCCAGAGAGCAGCTTATTGCGGGTGGACCTGGCATTCCAGAGGCCACAGGAAACACGGAGCGAATGCCTAGGGGTAGGATGGATAGGAATAAGGTTATGCCGAGGGGGTGTGTGGGTAGAGTTTGGGGGGGAGGGAAGGGAGGTGCATGGGGGTTGAGGGCCAAAAGGGAGTCTAAGGACAAAAGGGGAGAGGGTGCGGGGAAACAGAAGTGGGACAAGGTGTAGAAGAAGGTGGAGGTAGAGCATGTGGTGATGGGGGAGTGCGAGATGGGGAGGGAGATAGCTTGGAAATGGTGGAGGGGTAAGGGAGTGAATAGGAGGGAACATTTTGTACTGATGGGATAAGGTAGGATGGGGGTGTGGAGAGTGGAAGCATAGAAAGGGGGACAGCAGTTAGACCAAGATGAGATAAATGTCACCAATGATGTGGCTGAAGGGGTTCAGCAAAGTTGCATCAGTAATCAATCTGGTAAGGAGTAGTCCACAGGAGATCAGCAGTGAAGTTGGCATACCATCAATGATGGCAAAAAAAAAAAAAAAATCCAGCTGTGTGTGATTGGTAGATAGGGTGTCTGGTTGGTAATGACGTAGCTTGTCTGGAGGTCAGCGATGGATCAGCTGATAGGGAGTTCAGCAGTGGAGCAGTTAGCGAAGATCAGCAGTAGTGTGGTTGGTGAGGCACGGTGAAACCATCAGTAGTTTGGTAAGCGGGTGTGCAGTGCTTAAATTTAGCTGGTGTATATTCAATATGGTATTGAAGGTACTACTATGCAGGGTGTAGAAAATCAGCAGATGAACAACAGCCCAGAGTTCTGTGCTAGTTCACTTCTGTTCCCTTCTGGCTCAATTCTGGTATAATTCGGTTTGTCTAAAGTACCCTTAAAATTAATACCCTTTAAATTTATACCCTGCTGACCAAGGTCATGCTGACTATATAATCTACTAATATATCCCTGACTAGATTGATGCTAACAAGCAGACTGCTTGCAGCTGGGAATATACTAGACACTAGACTCTAGCCACACAGGGGCAGGGCCAGTCTAAAGATATGCAAATTGTGACTAATGAAATGAAGTAGGCAAATGGTAACACAGGAAGAAGCCCTAATTAATAACACTTATAATTAAGCAGATTGATGCAGAATTTAGATTTTAAGCATACAGCCAGGAAATTCAATCAGTTGCATACCAATAAAGCAGATTGATGCAGAATTTAGATTTTAAGCATACAGCCAGGGAATTCAATCAGTTGCATACCAATAAAGCAGATTGATGCAGAATTTAGATTTTAAGCATACAGCCAGGGAATTCAATCAGTTGCATACCAATAAAGCAGATTGATGCAGAATTTAGATTTTAAGCATACAGCCAGGGAATTCAATCAGTTGCATACCAATAAAGCAGATTGATGCAGAATTTAGATTTTAAGTATACAGCCACAGTACACACACATATAGGCCCTTATTAAATTCATTTTTCTCCTACATGCTCTCCCAGGTGATAATTTCAAACTTTATCAATAAAATGCATTTTAATGCCACCAGAAAGAGCAAGAAAATAAAAATACTCAAAATAATTTTGACAGAACTTTTTCACCTACTTTTTGGTGCTTTTATTAATTGAAATATGCTGAAAAATTATTTTAAAGAGAAGATGAAAATGTATCTCCTTGAAGAAAACTTAAAGAGACTCCGTAACAAAAATTGCATCCTGTTTTTTATCATCCTACAAGTTCCAAAAGCTATTCTAATGTGTTCTGGCTTACTGCAGCACTTTGTACTATCACAGTCTCTGTAATAAATCAACTTATCTCTCTCTTGTCAGACTTGTCAGGCCTGTGTCTGGAAGGCTGCCAAGTTCTTCAGTGTTGTGGTTCTGCTATGAACTCCCCCTTCCAGGCCCCTCTTTGCACACTGCCTGTGTGTTATTTAGATTAGAGCAGCTTCTCTCTTCTCTCTTATCTTTTACAAGCTGGATAAATCGTCCTCTGAGCTGGCTGGGTTTCACATAGTGAGGAATTACAGACAAGGGCAAAGCTGTTTGCAGGAAGAAAAGAGCAGCCTGAAACTTCAGTGCAAGAGAGATGCAGGGGGAAAGAAACACACAAATGATCTCTTGAGATTCAAAAGGAAGGCTGTATACAGCCTGCTTGTGTATGGATGTATTTTCTATGTGTGGACATACTGTACATCAACCTACTTCCTGTTTTGGTGGCCATTTTGTTTGTTTATAAACAAACTTTTTAAAACTGTTTTTAACCACTTTTAATGCGGCGGGGAGCGGCGAAATTGTGACAGAGGGTAATAGATGTCCCCTAACGCACTGGTATGTTTACTTTTGTGCGATTTTAACAATACAGATTCTCTTTAAGAGGAAATGTGAATTGAAGAAGGGCCATAGTATGCTTGCAATCAGAGTGGTAGACTGAGAAGACTAAGTGGCTAGAGGCTTTGTTAGCCCCTGTTATTATTTAATATTTTGTATTTACATACCGCCGACATCTTTTGCAGTGCTGTACAGTATATTGTCTTGTCACTTAACTCACTGTCCCTCAAAGGGTTCAAAATGTAATCCCTACCTTAACCACTTGATGACCCACCCTTTACCCCCCCTTAAGGACCAGCGCTGGTTTGATTGATCTGTGCTGGGTGGGCTCTGCAGCCCCCAGCACAGATCAGGGTGCAGGCAGGGAGATCAGATTGCCCCCCTTTTTTCCCCCCTATGGGGATGATGTGCTGGGGGGGTCTGATCTCTCCTGCCTACTGTGGGTGGCGGGGGGGGCACCTCAAAGCCCCCCTCCGCGGCGAAATTCCCCCTCCCTCTCCTACCTGCTGCCTCCCCCTGGTGTTCCGGGCTGCACAGGACGCTATCCGTCCTGTGCAGCCAGTGACAGGATGTGGTCTGTCACATGGCGGCGATCCCCGGCCGCTGATTGGCCGGGGATCGCCGATCTGCCTTACGGCGCTGCTGCGCAGCAGCGCCGTACAAATGTAAACAAAGCGGATTATTTCCGCTTGTGTTTACATCTAGCCTGCGAGCCGCCATCGGCGGCCCGCAGGCTATTCACGGAGCCCCCCGCCGTGATTTGACAGGAAGCAGCCGCTCGTACGAGCGGCTGCTTCCTGATTAATTAGGCTGCAGCTGGCGACGCAGTACTGCGTCGCTGGTCCTGCAGCTGCCACTTTGCCGACGCACGTTATGAGTGTGCGGTCGGCAAGTGGTTAACCATGCATGTATAGTGTATGTATAGTAGTCTAGGGCTAATTTAGAGGTAAGCCAATTAACTTATCTGTGTGTTTTGGGGATGTGGGAGTAAACTGGAGTGCCTGGAGGAAACCTACACAGACACAGGGAGAACGTACAAACTCTGTGCAGATAGTGCCTTGGTTGGGATTCAAACCAGGGACTCAGCACTGCAATGCAAGTGATAACCACTAGGCCACTAGGCCACCCCTTGCTGCCTCACGTGCACTTTGAGTCCTACAGGAGAAAATCACTGTACTAATGTGAGTTCAGCTCATTATAGCATGTACTATAACTTAAATGACCTTTGAAGATATATTTTAGCACCGGAACTAATAATTTTTAATTTGTTACGCATTTTATTATACCCAACAACTATAGTAAAGCAGAAGACGTCATAATGAGTGTACTTGCAACATCAGACTTTTTGCATCATAGTCAGTAAAACATCCCTTTCCTGTGTGATACTATGGAAAGACAAATAACATCTAACAGTAGCTTTTTATTGTCGGATCCAGAGGTTTGTGACATTGACCTGTTGCAAGTAGATAATCAAAAGGTACTCTAAATTTTCAGAGCCATGCTATTGTGAATTACTCACAAAGCAACAGCTGTGTGTGTGTGACAGAGCAGCGATCCTTTATCACCTGACATCAGGAGCTAATCACTTGGGAAACCATAGTAAGGTTATATGAAGATAAATGCCCCACCATAGAATAACATTCTTAGATGCATCCATCTTTCACTAATCAATATCAGTCTTAAGATGATCTCTATGTGAAAAACTATTCTTGCAGGCATAGCAGCCAGGCTTTCTCCGATCATATGTCATCTTTTTACTCAATATACCTTTTCACTGGCAATGGCTGCTTATATTCTAGGCAGGACAGGTGCCAGTTTAAGGTAAGCCCTAAAACAAAACAGTCACAAAAGCCAATTGCAATATACATCCTCTGTTCATCTGAAATCATTAGCTTTATTGACATGTTCAGTTTGATTTAAAGAAGAGCCCCGAGCTTAAAAATCTGAGGCCTCCAGGATTTTTTTTTGAGGGTGCTATGCAGGTGCTGGACCAACATCTGGGGTAGCATTGCGCGCAGTGCTTAAAAAAATGGGTGTGGCTATAACCTGCTATGTGGCAAAAATGGGCGTGGTCATGACTGGATGAGGGCGGAGCTAACTGTAATTTAACCACTTCCCGATCACCGCATGTACAAATGGCGGCCGAGAAGTGGACCCCGCAAGGACCGCCGCATGTACAAATGGCGGCGGTCCTTGTACGGGCATGGGCGGAGCGATCGCGTCATTCGTGACGCGATCCTCTGCCGGGGACTGGCTCTGCCCCCCTCGCGCTGTAACCCGCCGGCCGTTTGGAGGCGCCGGCGGGATACTAGCACCCGGATCGCCGCATACAAAGTGTATAATACACTTTGTAATGTATACAAAGTGTATTATACAGGCTGCCTCCTGCTCTGGTGGTCCCAGTGTCCAAGGGACCACCAGGGCAGGCTGCAGCCACCCTAGTCTGCACCCAAGCACACTGATTTCCCCCCCCCTGCCCCCTGATCGCCAACAGCACCCCTCAGACCCCCCCCCTGCCCACCCCCAGACCACTGTTTGCACCCAATCACCCCGCTAATCACCCATCAATCACTCCCTGTCACTATCTGTCAATGCTATTTTTTTATGCCCTAAACTTCCCCCTGCTCCCTCCTGATCACCCCCTACCCCTCAGATTCTCCCCAGACCCCCCCCCAGACCCCCCCCCCTGTGTACTGTATGCATCTATCCCCCTGATCACCTGTCAATCACCTGTCAATCACCTGTCAATTACCCATCAATCACCCCCTGACACTGCCACCCATCAATCAGCCCCTAACCTGCCCCTTGCGGGCAATCTGATCACCCACCCACACCAATAGATCGCCCGCAGATCCGACGTCAGATCACCTCCCAAGTGCAGTGTTTACATCTGTTCTCTACCCTAAACACCCACTAATTACCCATCAATCACCCATTAATCACCCCCTATCACCACCTGTCACTGTTACCCATCAGATCAGACCCTAATCTGCCCCTTGCGGGCACCCAATCACCCGCCTACATGCTCAGATTGCCCTCAGACCCCCCCTTATCAATTCGCCAGTGCAATATTTACATCTGTTCTTCCCTGTAATAACCCACTGATCACCTGTCAATCACCTGTCAATCACCCATCAATCACCCCCTGTCACTGCCACCCATCAATCACCCCCTGTCACTGCCACCCATCAATCAGCCCCTAACCTGCCCCTTGCAGGCAATCTGATCACCCACCCACACCAATAGATCGCCCGCAGATCCGACGTCAGATCACCTCCCAAGTGCATTGTTTACATCTGTTCTCTACCCTAAACACCCACTAATTACCCATCAATCACCCCCTGTCACTGCTACCTATCAGATTAGACCCCTAACTGCCCCTAGGGCACGCAATCACCCGCCCACACCCTCAGAATGCCCTCAGACCCCAGCCCTGATCACCTCGCCAGTGCATTGCTTGCATCTATTCCCCCCTCTAATCACACCTTGAGACACCCATCAATCACCTCCTGTCACCCTCTAGCACACCTACCCATCAGATCAGGCCCTAATTTGCCCCGTGTGGGCTCCTGATCACTCGGCCAAACCCTCAGATCCCCCTCAGACCCCCTTCCGATCACCTCCCCAGTGCATTGATTGCATCTATTTTCCCCTCTAACCACCCCCTGAGACACCCATCAATCACCTCCTGTCACCCCCTAGCACTCCTATCCATCAGATCAGGCCCAATACAACCTGTCATCTAAAAGGCCACCCTGCTTATGACCGGTTCAACAAAATTCGCCCCCTCATAGACCACCTGTCATCAAAATTTGCAGATGCTTATACCCCTGAACAGTCATTTTGAGACATTTGGTTTCCAGACTACTCACGGTTTTGGGCCCGTGAAATGCCAGGGCAGTATAGGAACCCCACAAGTGACCCCATTTTAGAAAAAAGACACCCCAAGGTATTCTGTTAGGTGTATGACGAGTTCATAGAAGATTTTATTTTTTTTCAAAAGTTAGCGGAAATTGATTTTTATTGTTTTTTTTTCACAAAGTGTCATTTTTCACTAACTTGTGACAAAAAAGTGGGGTCACTTGTGGGGTTACTATACTGCCCTGCCATTTTAGGGGCCCTAAACCGTGAGAAGTAGTCTATAAAACAAATGCCTCAAAATGACCTGTGAATAGGACGTTGGACCCCTTAGCGCACCTAGGCTGCAAAAAAGTGTCACACATGTGGTACTGCCGTACTCAGGAAAAGCAGTATAATGTGTTTTGGGGTGTATTTTTACATATACCCATGCTGGGTGGGAGAAATCTCTCTGTAAATGGACAATTGTGTGTAAAAAAAATCAAACAATTGTCATTTACAGAGATATTTCTCCCACCCAGCATGGGTATGTGTAAAAATACACCCCAAAACACATTATACTACTTCTCCTGAGTACGGCGGTACCACATGTGTGGCACTTTTTTACACCCTAAGTACGCTAAGGGGCCCAAAGTCCAATGAGTACCTTTAGGATAGGTCTTGAAACAAAAATGACCTGTGAAATCCTAAAGGTACTCATTGGACTTTGGGCCCCTTAGCGCAGTTAGGGTGCAAAAAAGTGCCACACATGTGGTATCACCGTACTCAGGAGAAGTAGTATAATGTGTTTTGGGGTGTATTTTTACACATACCCATGCTGAGTGGGAGAAAGATCTCTGTAAATGGAAAATTGTGTGTAAAAAAAAAATCAAATAATTGTCATTTACAGAGATATTTCTCCCACCCAGCATGGGTATGTGTAAAAATACACCCCAAAACACATTATACTACTTCTCCTAAATACAGCAATACCACATGTGTGGCACTTTTTTGCAGCCTAACTGCGCTAAGGGGCCCAAAGTCCAATGAGCACCTTTAGGCTTTACAGGGGTGCTTACAATTAGGCACCCCCCAAAATGCCAAGACAGTAAACACACCCCACAAATTACCCCACTTTGGAAAGTAGACACTTCAAGGTATTCAGAGAGGAGCATAGTGAGTCCGTGGCAGATTTCATTTTTTTTTGTCGCAAGTTAGCAGAAATGGAAACTTTTTTCTTTTTTGTCACAAAGTGTCATTTTCCGCTAACTTGTGACAAAAAATAAAATCTTCTATGAACTCACCATGCCTCTCAGTGAATACTTTGGGATGTCTTCTTTCCAAAATGGGGTAATTTGGGGGGTATTTATACTATCCTGGAATTCTAGCCCCTCATGAAACATGACAGGTGGTCAGAAAAGTCATAGATGCTTCAAAATGGGAAAAATCACTTTTTGCACCATAGATTGTAAACGCTATAACTTTTACCCAAACCAATCAATATAGGCTGAATGGGTTTTTTTTTAAATTAAAAACATGTTTGTCCACATTTTTCGTGCTGCATGTATACAGAAATTTTACTTTATTTGAAAAATGTCAGCACAGAAAGTTAAAAAAATCATTTTTTTGACAAAATTCATGTCTTTTTTAAAGAATATAATAAAAAGTAAAAATCGCAGCAGCAATCAAATAGCACCAAAAGAAAGCTTTATTAGTGACAAGAAAAGGAGCCAAAATTCATTTAGGTGGTAGGTTGTATGAGCGAGCAATAAACCGTGAAAGCTGCAGTGGTCTGAATGGAAAAAAAGGGTCTGGTCCTTAAGGGGGGTAAAGCCCACGGTCCTCAAGTGGTTAAAGTGAACCCGAGGTGAGAGTGATATGGAGGCTGCCATATTTATTACCTTTTAAACAATACTAGTTGCCTGGCAGCCCTGCTGATCCATTTGGTTGCAGTAGTGAACTGAATTACACCAGAAACAAGCATGCAGCTAATCTTGTCAGTTCTGACAATATTGTCAGAAACCCCTGACCTGCTGCATACTTGTTCAGGGTCTATGGTTGAAAGAATTAGAGGCAGAGGACCAGCACGGCAGCCAGGCAACTGGTATTGCTTAAAAGGAGATAACTATAGCAGCCTCAATATTATTCTCACCTCGAGTTCCCTTTAAAAGTGCAACGCAAAGACAGTGGGCCCAAGTTTTGGTGACCCTTTCCCCAGAAAATTCACATAATTGTGCAGGTTTTCTCAAGAAAATACACGTAATGTGAGCAGATTTGCCCAGAAAATACGTTCAACCATGTGACAGATTTGACCAGAAAATACGTTCAATCACGTCGGCAGATTGGACCAGAAAATACATTCAATACTGTCGGCAGCTATGACCAGAAAATACGTTCAACCATGTCGGCAGATTTGACCAGAAAATACGTTCAATCACATCGGCAGACTTGATCAGAAAACACTTCAATCATGTAGCAGGTTTAACCAGAAAACACTTCAATCATGTGGCAGATTTAACCAGAAAACACTTCAATCATGTGGCAGTCTGGCAGATTTAACCAGAAAACACTTCAATTATATGTGGCAGACTTGATCAGAAAACACTTCAATCATGTGTGGCAGACTTGCCCAGAAAATACACCTGCTAATGGATAAAAAAAAACCCATTTACTCACCCACTGAAGACCTCCTGTCCCAGCCTCCGTCTGGCGCGCAGCTCCCATGATCCTCTGCAGCCAGCAACTGAAACTCCCGTGCTGAGAGCAGGGCTATGGGAAAATGGCGCCCGAAGCCCTGCACTGCAGACTTGAAGTCTCCAGAGCAGGGCTTCGGATGCCATTTTACTGTAGCCCCGCTCTGCCGGAGCTGCGGGCGGCTGCTGCCGGTGAACTGACACAGCATCTATTAGATCAGTTTACACTGGGGGGGGGGGGTGCTTTACGGCGCCACTGTAATAGTGTGACACGTCTGAGGAGGGTGATTTATTGGATCAAAATAAAATAAATGGCAGTGAAATATTTTTTCCATAGCTGATGTTGGCAGGAACATACAGACCTTAAGATGGCCAATAAAAACGACCACTTCACTCCAAAGGGGTTTTTACCCTAACGGACAAGAGCAATTTTCACCTGGCAGTGCTCCTCCCTTTGATTTGCCAGTAACTTAATTACTACTTATTGCAACTAAATGATCTATACCTTGTTTTTTTGCCACCAATTAGTCTTTCTGTGGGTAGTACAGTTTGCTAAGAATTATTTTATTCTAAATGCATTTTAATGGGAAATATAAGAAAACATGGAAACAATTCATTATTTCTTAGTTTTTGGCCATTATCGTTTTAAAATAAAACATTCTTCTGTGGAAAAAACTTACACATTTTATTTGCCCTTTTGTCCCGGTTATTAAACCATTTAATTTATGTCCCTACCTCAATGTATGCTGACAATTTATTATTTGGAAATATAGGTGTAATTTTTCTGTTTTTTTTCAGTCCAGTCCATAATCACAAGCCCCTATATAGTAAAATAATAGTAATATACCCTCATAAAATACAGATTAAGAAATCTGAGTCCCTAAGGCAACTATTTATGGCAAGACAGGGGTGGGGGTGGGGGGGATTACGAGGGGGGCGAGGCGAGCTACGCATTAAAACATCCTGGAGCCGTTAACAGGCTCTACCAGGAAGTTTTAATGTAACGGCATGTCGGTAAGTGGTGAATGTAGTGGTTTGCTTCTAAGATATCTCCCTTTAAACAAATGTCACAAAAAGGATGCCTGATGTCCCAGTTTAATATGTCTTGAAAGTGGAAGTTCAGCAAAACTGTATTTCAAAGTCATTAAAGTGGACCTAAATATATATATATAAAAAATAATGGAGGTTGGGGTCATGCAGGGCTGCTTTTAGATTTTTTGCCACCCCGAAGCAAAGGTTTAGAGGATGCTTCCCCCGCCTTACTAGCTCACAGACGGGGGGATTGGTGACCCTAGGATATGACATATCTGAGAATAGCTGATTTCACTGGCAATGCTGGTGAGCAGAGACAGCAGTGCCACCTGCTGTAGTACACAGTGCAGAGCTGACGCCAGGCAGTAGCAGCACCGTCCAGTGATCGCACTGTCACCCACTGATGCAGACAAAGCCACATGTATCCCTGCCTACCTGTTGCTGCACTCACAGGCAAAACTTTACTATGTACACACAGCAGGGTAAGCTCTGCTCTCCCTGACCACCGGCTGTCCGTCTCCGGCCAGTTAAATGACCCAAATCTCCTACACAGTCCTGGAACTGCACCTGGAAACCAAGCTACTATCCAGGACACTCTAGCTGTAGTTCTCCCTTCTATGATCCAAAACATTGTGGGAAGATACGTGCCATCCATTCAACCAGCGTGATGCCATTACAGTCAGGCTCGCCTGTCTAATGCACCCTCTGCTGGTTGGAGGGTATATTCCAGAACTATTCTCTCTTCTAATTCAGAAGGTAAATGAGTGGCTGCATGTGCCTGCAGGGCAAGTTCTTCCATGCAGTGAGGTAAAGTGCTACATACTTCTAGGTTTGTCACACTCACCACCCTCTAATTACTGCTGCTCTGGGCCAACGGTTCACCTCACTGCATGGAAGTACTGGCCCTAGGTCACACTCCCCTCCATGTATGAGTGTGGCCGCATTGTGCAGGTGTAAGCTACAGCAAGCAGCAGAACTGAGCCGCTTATGCACAGCTTTTTCCTCTATGCAGAGGAAATCAGTGACTCCATGCTACTGTGCATGTGCAAATTCTACTGACACTTGCGCAGTCGCACTCGTACTCAGAGGGAAGTGTGGCTGCAAAGAATAAGAGGGTCTCAGACAGCAATGGGGGTTTCTAGGAGGATCTGTGAAGCCTCTTTTTGCCTGTAGTAGGCAGTATTGTTTAAAAGTGGATCCGATATGAACTTTTACTTATTGCATAATTGTGTTCCTTTTATATAGTTTATAGGGCATTCCTCAAGCCAAATACTTTTTTTGTTTTTGTTTTAATACTCTAATTCCCTATAAACTAAACAAGCCTCGCCCACAGCATTTCAGAGAGCCTTGGCATTTTCAGACAGTAGCAAGGGCTCATGGGAGCTCAGTCTGGGCAGGAGGACGGGGGAGGTATTACTAGCCAGAGATTTCAGAGGCAGAGGGGAGGGGGGAGGAGGAGGGGGGATTAGGTTTTTTTCACAGGCTGAGTGCTGAAGATGCAGATAAGCTTGCCTGTGTGTAATGTTTACAAACGACATAGCTGCTGTCATTGTATCACAGGAAGAAATAATCATATTCTATTGAAGCTGTTTGCAGCTAGATTTGCTGTGTAAACTATCTAAACTTTAGATAAGATATATAGACAAGTTACTTATTATAGTTAGTTTTTCATCTCGGATCCGCTTTAAGCTGCCTTGGACTTTGGCTACCCACCAGCAGGTGGCCTCATCCTGTCTGGAGACAGTTCTTGCATTACACTGGCCTAGCTACTGATCATACATTGAGCTGGTTACCTGCTTTCCTCATGCAGAAGGTGGGGAATCTCTGTTTAGTGGTGCTTGAAGGTCTCCGCTGGGCCATAATTTTCTGTTACTAATGCTGGGTACACACGTTGAGATTTTCCGCTCGATTCGCGGGATCGAACGGTTCGATTCGATTATTTCAAACATGCTCGATTGGATTTCGATCGTTTTTTTCATGTTAAGTATGCAAAATCGACAGCAAAAACTATCGAAATCCAATCGAGCATGTTTGAAATAATCGAATCGAACCGCGAATCGAGCGGGAAATCTCAACGTGTGTACCCAGCATAAGCCTTGAGTCTCTGGACATTTGTGTTCCTGGTCTGTTATCCTGTATCCTGCTTACCTGTTGCCAAAGCTTATATCCATCTTGACCTTGCTCCTTTCATGCCATTTCTTTGTACATCATTGATGGAAATTTGTATATATTTATATTTATGTGAAATTAGTGAGTGTAGATAGATTTGTAATGTACATTATATTCTCACTGTGGTATCAATTATGTGTACATTTCTATATGGATTTAATTTCACGGGATCTCTTTTCTCAGTCTATGCATTTGCGACATTAACAGTATTTAGTCACTTTTTAACAGCTAGGTAGGATGGTAGTCAGTAGTAAGTGTGCATCTTTGAACAATTACCAGTAAGCGAGCTTCCCTGAACAATTACCTGTCATAGACAAAATATCCTTCGTTAAATGCATTTAGGAGGAAAGGGGGATTAAATCTGAAGTTTGTATTGTGAGGGCTCTGTGAAAAGTATTTCTGTGGGGTCCTTGTGATTCCTTGCCACAATCCTCAGGTTGTTGTGAATACTGTATAGTTTACAATTAAATGTAAATATACAGTACTTGATAAAAGATGCTGGCCAGAGACCTCAGTAAGTGATGATGCACACACACATCTATAAACCAGCTTATATTAGAGATGCTTGATAACACTTTGTTGCTATTTATTGGGTTATTGCTGCAAAGCTTGAGAGCATTTCATTATTACATTTTACATGATTTTCATATTTTAACTTGTATAAGAGTTTTGGGCAAGCCTTAGAATATCTGGCATGAAAAATCACAGGCTTGGGATAAGGTTCTCCCAGAATGCTGATTAACTGTAATACTACTACTGTGAATTACCACAATGAAATCAATCTTACAGTGAAGTACCCCCCATCTGGGACATAGATTTTTCATATTATTTTATTGTGCTCTATCTTCACTCGCTAGTGTAATAGAACGCGGAAAAGGCGCCGCGTGGACTGACAGCAAGGCGGCTGATTCCGCGTCCAGCTTGGCGGTTTGCACGCAGCAGCGTGCGTCTGGTGTGGCTGGGTCTGTTAGTTCACACAGATTGAGTAATACGCACGCTGAGAGGCAGAACCTTTATGACAACCAAGGAGGGATCAGCTGACCAGGTTGGTCAGCTGAACTCAGAGCAAGTGACTATTGGTTGATCACTGATGGGTGACACCGGAAAGCGCCGCTCTATATATAGTTACTGCTGGTCAGTCTCAGGTTGTCTGCCGTTGCGAACACTTACGTGTAAGCACTCAGGCCTTAGTCAAGACAAGACAGACAAGACAAATAACATTTATATTGTGCTTTTCTCCTTGCGGACTCAAAGCGCCAGAGCAGAGCAGCAGCCACTAGGGCGCGCTCTATTGGCAGTAGCAGTGTAAGGGAGACTTGCCAAAGGTCTCCTACTGAATTAGTGCTGGCTTACTGAACAGGCAGAGCCGAGATTCGAACCCTGGTCTCCTGTGTCAGAGGCAGAGCCCTTAACCATTACACCATCAGCCAACTGCTGTAGTCAGATCCTACAGTGTGTTAAAACCAGGAGGGCCTGGAAATTCACACTGAGCCAGATTACTTCTGTTATCATTGTGTTATACTTCAGACTAATTCCAGGGTGTCGATACCACGGACCTCACACCCAAGATTAGGGACTCTGTGTTATCATTCTGTTATACTTCAGACTGGTTCCAGGGTGTCAAGACCACGGACCTCACGCTCAAGATTAGGGACTCTGTGTTATCATTGTGTTATACTTCAGACTAGTTCCAGGGTGTTGAGGCCACGTACCTCACACCCAAGATTAGGGACTCTCTGTTATCATTGTGTTATACTTCAGACTAGTTCCAGGGTGTCGAGACCACGGACCTCACACCCAAGATTTGGGACTCTGTGTTATCATTCTGTTATACTTCAGACTGGTTCCAGGGTGTCGAGACCACGGACCTCACGCTCAAGATTAGGGACTCTGTGTTATCATTGTGTTATACTTCAGACTAGTTCCAGGGTGTTGAGACCACGGACCTCACACCCAAGACTGGGGATACTGTGTTCCATCATATTATACTCCAGACTAGTGATGGGGTGTTGAGACCACAGACCTCACACCCAAGACTAGGCATTGTTTTGATATCTGTTATGACCTATTGTATTTCTGACTATCCCTCTGCTTTCTGATTCGGTACCTACGCATATCTGATTATCTATTGCCAACCCTGCCTGCCTTTGGATACTGAATCAGCCTTCTGTCTCTGTACCTTGTCTGTCCGTGTGTTGCCGACCCGGCTTGCCCGACCTTAAGAGCTATCTCTCTCCATTAGAGATAGTCTCCAGACCTGCTAGTGACATCCACCTATCAGGTGTCACTCACTCACAGGTCCTTCCTACTTTCGGCCTGGGGCTCCACCTCTTTGGAGGTCCCAGGCTGTTGGAAGGTTTTTGCACTTCTCAGAGGGCGGTATCGCCCATACTGCCAAAGACCACCTGCTCCTCGGGTGGTCCAACTCAAAGTCATTACTGTTGCACCAAACACTCACACTATATAGGTGTCCAGAGGTTAGTTATACTTGGATTATCGGTGATTCTGCAGATCATCAATAATCAGGTATATATCTGTATTCTTGGTGATACTGCAGATCACCAATAATCAGATTCTCTCTGTGTGCTGACACCGATCGTTACAGCTAGCTTTTTGCCTCTGTTCTGGCTGAAAAAAACATCCACTGGACTCACTCCACAGGGTTGCTTATTTTATTATCAAACCATAGTTTCAATTTTGGGTCCAGGGTTTTCCAAAAATTATGGTCAAGTGCCAAGGTCTTTGATCTTGTGTTTTGGGAATACATCAGTACTATTGTTTATATCTAATATGCAAAGTTGCTTCAACCACTGTATTAACAGGTGACCATTACATGTTCTTCAAGGAATGGCTGCCTTAGCTATGATTGTGCCTGTTTATTTAAAAAGCCATCTGCTAGACCAAACCTAGAGTCACAAACAATCATTCATAGTAGAATTAGCTTGCAAAATGAGTGATTTAGCTTGTAAAACTAGTTTGCCACAAAAAACTAATTATAATCAGAATTCGTTTTTTTTTTTTTCCTGTGGAAATACACTGGATACTCACAAAATATGAATGTTTAAAAGTTATCTTATAGTTAATGTGGAAAAATATTTCCTGTCAGAAATAGTGAAAATAGCCACATTCCCTCACCATCAGTAGTGGAACAGGGCTGTGCCTGGTTGCATGCATGGTTGCAGGGCAAGGGAGAGGCATTAGTAGAAATTATAAAGAGCTATGTGCAAACATTCCTTTGATAAACCATTTAAAAGACTGGTATTAACTGTAGGGCACATCATTCTCAAAACTTTGTCGAATTTTCTGCAAAAATCATTAAGAGAAAAACAAACTGGCAGTTTCAATCATTACTACTAATATTTTCAGGTGCTGAAAAAGCACATATTTCATAGCCTTTTAGAAACGACCATTTTTTTTAACACAAGAGGGCATGACCATTTTTAACAACAGCTTCCTGATATATATAAATGTCACTGAGTCACAGTAGGGCGTTCTTTACCGGATTCTCATCTTCAATGTACACACTTTAGTCTGAACAATTCATCTCTATGATGACATTAAACAGACGTTGTGCCATTCCCGATAAATCTTGTGACAGGTTTAATTTGGTGAAATATTGAGCCCAGTTCCTAAATGACGGAAAAAAACAAGTGAGTGACAGAAGATTACACGTGTTCAGAAGCAGTTGTGAAATTATATGCTCCATGTCTCCTGACAGCTGTGATGTCAAGATGCCACAGTGTAATTACTGTATAACGTAAGGTTCAACAGAGCCATGTGTATAAAAAATGGCTTTATTTTAACATAGTGTTTTTATCTGATAAAACCATACATACATAAATGGGTGGAGCCTAAATCTATTTTTGTTCCCCAATCCTACGTTGCAGGAAATAGATTGTCCTGTAGGGGATACAGTCAACAGGACATGCTGGAACATACTACCGAATCAGATTATTACTAATGAAAGAACTGTTTGTCTGCACATCCCACCTCCCTATATACATAGCCTCAAGATTTGTATCTCAAGAGCTTATAGACACAGAAGACATGATGCTCTAAGCTCCACCCCCAACTGATGCTAAGTCATGACCCCTTTATGCTCAGAAACACAGGCATACGTATGCGGAAATAAATGAACTGTAAGGTAGAAGAGGTAACAGTACCACATGTATAGGTGCACCATATTTCCTGTGCAGCCACAGGAGCAAGTAGCTGTTTGCTTCCTTGTACAGACTCTGAAATGGGGGACAATAAAGCAGGTGGACAGGAGGAGAAAGCAGAAGGCTGCAGGGCTGACTATGTTCAGCTGTCTTTTTAGCACTAACCACTTCTAGTTACATGTCTGCTCCGTCATTAGTAAATTCAATCCTGCATATCAGGTCTATACTTGGTATTATATTACATGTTAATGGAACACAATGAGGCTTAAAGAGACACTGAAGCGAAAAAAAATTTATGATATTATGATTTGTATGTGTAGTACAGCTAAGAAAAAAAACATTAAGATCAGATACATCAGTCTAATTGTTTCCAGTACGGGAAGAGTTGAGAAACTCCAGTTGTTATCTCTATGCAAAAAAGCTATTAAGCTCTCCGACTAACTTAGTCGTGGAGAGGGCTGTTATCTGACTTTTATTATCTCAACTGTAATTGAACTGTTTACTTTTCCTCTGCTAGAGGAGAGGTCATTAGTTTACAGACTGCTCTGAAAGACTCATTTTGAATGCTGAGTGTTGTGTAATCTGCACATATTATAGAATAATGCAATGTTAGAAAAAACACTATATACCTGAAAATAAAAGTATGAGAATATTTTCTTTGCTGATAATCTTCTAGTAATTATTCATAGTACACAACCAATTCATTATATCATATATTTTTTTTCGCTTCAGTGTCTCTTTAAAGAAGACTTGAAACTTAAAAAAAAAATGCTTACATCAGTATGGGAAGCCTCTGGGTGCTCCAGAGGCTTCCCTGATGTCCACAGCCCCTCCCCTGTCAGCCATGACCCTCTTTCGGGCCGCACTCCCCTCATTACAGCTATGTCAGTGATAAAAAGAAAATCCTTTGTGGGAAAACCTATCCATTCAATTGACTAGTACTACCAGGCTTCCAGCAAAAAATAAATAAATAAATAAAATAAATCAAACTACTCATTTAGTCTGCAGCAATACATCAAACAACTTAAAGAGACTCTGTAACAAAAATGTCAGGCTTATTTCTTCTATCCTATAAATTCCTATACCTGTTCTAATGTGGTCTGGATTACTGCAGCCTTTTCTAGTTGCACTGTCTCTGTAATATATCTAGTCTTAGTTTCTTTGTCAAGCTTTGTCGACCCAGGGAGGATGGTCTGCCTCTGTTGCAATGCATACAAGTTATGCACACCTCCTGTAGGCTCTGTGTGCTTTGTTTACTCCTCACTCTCTACTCTCAGTTTCTGATGCAGTTTGTGAGACTGGGGGGGGGGGGGGGGGGGGGGGGGGGACTGCCTGTCACATGCTGAGAAACTGTGAGAATCCCAGACTTGAGTGCAGATAATTCACTGTATAATAAGAACATGTAGTATACTGTAACATTATATATATATATAGATAGATAGATAGATAGATAGATAGATAGATAGATAGATAGATAGATATTGTAGCGGGGCCCCGACACACTGGGGTATGTTCATGTAAGAGACAGCAAGCGTTCAGTCTTTGTAAAAATCAGGCTCCTGCCTGGTTTATTAACCACTTGATGACTGCAGTGTTAAACCCCCCTAAAGACCAAGCTATTTTTTGCAGCACTGGGCTGTGCAGGCTTTTCAGCCTCCTGCACAGCCCAGCTAAGAAGTATGGCGATCATACTCACCTCCTATTTTTGTCCCTAAGGGGACATGCGGCTGGAGGTGTCCGATCGCTGCTATCACTTTGTTTTTTTTTTAGCCTCATAGAGGCTCTCTCTCCCTCCGTCCCCCTCCCTCTCCTTCCTCCCTCCCCTCAGCCTAGAGAAATGAACAGGATAGCGATCCGTCCTGTTCTTCACCTCTCATAGGCATCAGCCTATGAGAGGACAGCGATCCCCGACCAATCAGAGGCCGGGGATTGCCGATCTTGTACAGCGCTGCTGGAGACCGCAGCGCTGTACGCATGTAAACAAAGAGGATTTCTTTCCCCTTTCATTTACAAGCAGCCTGCTAGCCGCAATCGGTGGCTAGCAGGATAATCGCGGAGAATGGGTAGGGAACACGGCCGTTCCCGGGGAAACTGCAGCTCTGGACTTGACGCCAATTGGTCCTGGGGCTGCCGCCGCGGCCACGCCCATTGGCGTGAGGTGGTCTTCAAGTAGTTAAATCAGAAATAGTCAGCAAACAAAAACACTGCAGTAAGGTAAACAAAACACTGGCTTGACTGAGCAACTAACTGACTCACTGTAATTTCCCTAACTCACTAATAGAGTAGTACAGCAGGTAATAGTCCATTCAATAGTATGCAACTCACATAACAATTTGAACAAGCAGCTTTCCTTTTCCCCAAAGCCTCTGGGTAGAGCTTTGGTTTGTTCCCTCCTGTGTGTAGGAACACTCTGAGAAACTTCCTGGTCAGGCTAGCTCATCTTTATTCAACAGCATGACCACACCCTGCTCAAGGTAATACCTGGACTGGACCAGGTGGCCACTGGCCAGGGAACCCACCCACTCTTCCTCTGACCAGCTCCAGGACCCTTCAGCCAGCTCTTAAAAGAGCCCAAATCACAGATCCAACTGCATTTTCTTTCTGGAGCTTTATTTTGCAAGATACCTGAAACAAGGTGCGACATAGACACCATCCATCACCATTCTTTGCAAAACCAGTGACACCCTGTCACATATCCCCCACCCCCTCTGTTCAACCCCGTGGGGTCGGACGCTGTTTGCATCCTTGCAATGTGTCCTTGACAGTGCATCCGCATTCCCCTGGAATTTTCCTGCACGATGCTCAATGGTGAAAGAGAAGTTCTGAAGGGACAGGAACTTCCTGGCAACCCTAGCATTTCTTTCCTTCGCCTGCGACATCCAAGTCAGGGGTGAGTGATCCGTGACAAGCCTGAAGTGCCAATCCAGCAAATAGTATCGCAGAGACTCCAATGCCCACTTAATTGCCAGACATTCTCGCTCTACGATACTATAGTTCTTTTCTGCAGGCATCAGCTTCCGGCGTAGATAAACCACTGGGTGATCCTCACCCCTGATGACCTGTGACAGGACGGCCCCCATCCCAACACTTGAGGCATCAGTTTGTACTACAAAAGGACTTTTTGAAATTTGGGGCCACCAAAACGGGTTGCTGACATAAGGCTACCTTCAGGTTTTGAAAAGCCCTATCCGCTTCAGAATTCCATTTCACCATAACAGACTCCTTCCCCTTTGTCAGGTCCGACAAAGGGGCTGCTATAGTAGCAAAGTTGGAATGAACGTTCGGTAGCATCCGATCATGCCGAGAAAAGTTCTCCCCTGTTTCTTTGTTGTAGGTTGGGGCCATTCCTTGATAGCCTCTATTTTGTTCAATTGGGGCTTTATGAGCCCTCTCCCGATCACGTGTCCCAAATACTGGGCTTCATCTAGCCCTATTGTACATTTTTTCAGATTGACCATTAACCCGGCTTGTCTTATTGAGTTTATCACAGCCTGGAGTTTTGAGAGATGACTTTTCCAGTCAGAGCTGAACACCACCACATCATCAAGATAGGCCGCCGCGAAATGCTGATGTGGTCGTAGAATCTCATCCATCATGCGCTGAAAGGTTGCCGGAGCTTCCTGCAACCCAAAAGGCATGCGCACATATTGGAAGAGACCATACGGTGTGGAAAAGGCAGTTTTTCCTTAGCCGTTTTTATTAAAGGCACTTGCCAATATCCTCTGGTTAGATCAAGTGTTGTGATATATCTGGCTGGCCCCAACGTTTCTGTGAGCTCATCAATTCTCGGCATGGGATAAGCATCGAACTTCGATACAGTATTCAATTTCCTGAAGTCATTACAGAATCTTATGGTACCAATCTGGTTTGGGCACCAAAACAATGGGACTGCTCCACTCACTTTGTGACCTCTCATTCACCCCTAAATCCAACATTTTTTCCACCTCCTCCTGTATGGCCTGCTGTCTAGCTTCGGGGATTCGGTAAGGTTTTAACCACTTCCCGACCGCCTAACGCACAGAGGCGGCCGGGAAGTGGAGCCCTGAAGGACCGGCCCACCCACAGAGGCGGCGGTCCTTCTAAGGGCATGGGCGGAGCGATCGCGTCATCCGTGACGCGATCCTCCGCCGGCGCCTGTCACCGCTCGCTCGCCGCAACATCCCGCCGGCTATACGGAAGCGCCGGCGGGATGTTAACCCCGCGATCGCCGCATACAAAGTGTATAATACACTTTGTAATGTTTACAAAGTGTATTATACAGGCTGCCTCCTGCCCTGGTGGTCCCAGTGTCCAAGGGACCACCAGGGCAGGCTGCAGCCACCCTAGTCTGCACCCAAGCACACTGATTTCTCCCCCCCCTGCCCCAGATCGCCCACAGCACCCATCAGACCCCCCCCCCCTGCCCACCCCCCAGACCCCTGTTTGCACCCAATCACCCCCCTAATCACCCATCAATCACTCCCTGTCACTATCTGTCAACGCTATTTTTTTTTATACCCCCCCCTGCTCCCTGCCCCCTCCTGATCACCCCCCACCCCTCAGATTCTCCCCAGACCCCCCCCAGACCACCCCCCCTGTTTACTGTATGCATCTATCCCCCTGATCACCTGTCAATCACCTGTCAATCACCTGTCAATCACCCGTCAATCACCCGTCAATCACCCCCTGTCACTGCCACCCATCAATCAGCCCCTAACCTGCCCCTTGCGGGCAATCTGATCACCCCCCCCACACCAATAGATCGCCCACAGATCCGACATCAGATCACCTCCCAAATCCATTGTTTACATCTATTCTCTCCTCTAAACACCCACTAATTACCCATCAATCACCCAACAATCACCCCCTATCACCACCTGTCACTTTTACCTATCAGATCAGACCCTAATCTGCCCCTTGCGGGCACCCAATCACCCGCCCACACGCTCAGATTGCCCTCTGACCCCCCCTTATCAATTCACCAGTGCATTAATTACATCTGTTCTTCCCTATAATAACCCACTGATCACCTGTCAATCACCTGCCAATCACCTATCACCCATCAATCACCCCCTGTCACCCCCTGTCACTGCCACCCATCAATCAGCCCCTAACCTGCCCCTTGCGGGCAATCTGATCACCCACCCACACCATTAGATCGCCCGCAAACCCGCCATCAGATTACCTCCCAAATGTATCGTTTACATCTGTTATCTTCTCTAAACACCCACTAATTACCCATCAATCACCCATCAATCACCCCCTATCACCACTTGTCACTGTTACCTATCAGATCAGACCCTAATCTGCCCCTTGCGGGCACCCAATCACCCGCCCACACGCTCAGATTGCCCTCAGACCCCCCCCCCCCCCCTTATCAATTCGCCAGTGCTTAATTACATCTGTCCTTCCCTGTAATAACCCACTGATCACCTGTCAATCACCTGCCAATCACCTATCACCCATCAATCACCCCCTGTCACTGCCACCCAACAATCAGCCCCTAACCTGCCCCTTGCGGGCAATCTGATCACCCACCCACACCAATAGATCGCCCGCAGATCCGACATCAGATCACCACCCAAGCGCAGCGTTTACATCTATTCTCTCCTCTAAACACCCACTAATTACCCATCAATCACCAATCAATCACTCCCTATCACCACCTGTCACTGTTACCTATCAGATCAGACCCTAATCTGCCCCTTGCGGGCACCCAATCACCCGCCTACACGCTCAGATTGCCCTCAGACCCCCCCTTATCAATTCGCCAGTGCAATATTTACATCTGTCCTTCCCTGTAATAACCCACTGATCACCTGTCAATCACCTGCCAATCACCTATCACCCATCAATCACCCCCTGTCACTGCCACCCAACAATCAGCCCCTAACCTGCCCCTTGCGGGCAAACTGATCACCCACCCACACCAATAGATCGCCCGCAGATCCGACATCAGATCACCACCCAAGCGCAGCGTTTACATCTATTCTCTCCTCTAAACACCCACTAATTACCCATCAATCACCCATCAATCACTCCCTACCACCACCTGTCACTGTTACCTATCAGATCAGACCCTAATCTGCCCCTTGCGGGCACCCAATCGCCCGCCTACACGCTCAGATTGCCCTCAGACCCCCCCCTTATCAATTCGCCAGTGCAATATTTACATCTGTTCTCCCCTGTAATAACCCACTGATTACCTGTCAATCACCTATCAATCACCCATCAATCACCCCCTGTCACTGCCACCCATCAATCACCCGCTGTCACTGCCACCCATCAATCAGCCCCTAACCTGCCCCTTGCGGGCAAACTGATTACCCACCCACACCAATAGATCTCCCGCAGATCCGACATCAGATCACCACCCAAGCGCAGTGTTTCCATCTATTCTCTACCCTAAACACCCACTAATTACCCATCAATCACCCCCTGTCACTGCTACCTATCAGATTAGACCCCTATCTGCCCCTAGGGCACTCAATCACCCGCCCACACCCTCAGAATGCCCTCAGACCCCAGCCCTGATCACCTCGCCAGTGCATTGCTTGCATCTATTCCCCCCTCTAATCACACCTTGAGACACCCATCAATCGCCTCCTGTCACCCCCTAGCACACCTACCCATCAGATCAGGCCCCAATTTGCCCCGTGTGGGCTCCTGATCACTCGGCCAAACCCTCAGACCCCCTTCCGATCACCTCCCCAGTGCATTGATTGCATCTATTTTCCCCTCTAACCACCCCCTGAGACACCCATCAATCACCTCCTGTCGACCCCCTAGCACTCCTATCCATCAGATCAGGCCCAATACAACCTGTCATCTAAAAGGCCACCCTGCTTATGACCGGTTCCACAAAATTCGCCCCCTCATAGACCACCTGTCATCAAAATTTGCAGATGCTTATACCCCTGAACAGTCATTTTGAGACATTTGGTTTCCAGACTACTCACGGTTTTGGGCCTGTAAAATGCCAGGGCGGTATAGGAACCCCACAAGTGACCCCATTTTAGAAAAAAAGACACCCCAAGGTATTCTGTTAGGTGTATGACGAGTTCATAGAAGATTTTATTTTTTGTCAAAAGTTAGCGGAAATTAATTTTTATTGGTTTTTTTTCACAAAGTGTCATTTTTCACTAACTTGTGACAAAAAATAAAATCTTCTATGAACTCGCCATACACCTAACGGAATACCTTGGGGTGTCTTCTTTCTAAAATGGGGTCACTTGTGGGGTTCCTATACTGCCCTGGCATTTTAGGGGCCCTAAACCGCGAGGAGTAGTCTAGCAAACAAATGCTTCAAAATGACCTGTGAATAGGACGTTGGGCCCCTTAGCGCACCTAGGCTGCAAAAAAGTGTCACACATGTGGTACCGCCGTACTCAGGAAAAGTAGTATAATGTGTTTTGGGGTGTATTTTTACACATACCCATGCTGGGTGGGAGAAATTTCTATGTAAATGGACAATTGTGTGTAAAAAAATCAAACAATTGTCATTTACAGAGATATTTCTCCCACTTAGCATGGGTATGTGTAAAAATACACCCCAAAACGCATTATACTACTTCTCCTGAGTACAGCGGTACCACATGTGTGGCACTTTTTTACACCCTAAGTACGCTAAGGGGCCCAAAGTCCAATGAGTACCTTTAGGATTTCACAGGTCATTTTGCGACATTTGGTTTCAAGACTACTCCTCACGGTTTAGGGCCCCTAAAATGCCAGGGCAGTATAGGAACCCCACAAATGACCCCATTCTAGAAAGAAGACACCCAAAGGTATTCCGTACGGAGTATGGTGAGTTCATAGAAGATTTTATTTTTTGTCACAAGTTAGCGGAAAATGACACTTTGTGAAAAAAAACTATTAAAATCAATTTCCGCTAACTTGTGACAAAAAAATAAAAACTTCTATGAACTCACCATACTCCTAACGGAATACCTTGGGGTGTCTTCTTTCTAAAATGGGGTCATTAGTGGGGTTCCTATACTGCCCTGGCATTTTAGGGGCCCTAAACCGTGAGGAGTAGTCTTGAAACAAAAATGACCTGTGAAATCCTAAAGGTACTCATTGGACTTTGGGCCCCTTAGTGGAGTTAGGGTGCAAAAAAGTGCCACACATGTGGTATCGCCGTACTCGGGAGAAGTAGTACAATGTGTTTTGGGGTGTATTTTTACACATACCCATGCTGGGTGGGAGAAATACCTCTGTAAATGACAATCTTTTGATTTTTTTACACACAATTGTCCATTTACAGAGGTATTTCTCCCACCCAGCATGGGTATGTGTAAAAATACACCCCAAAACACATTGTACTACTTCTCCCGAGTATGGCGATACCACATGTGTGGCACTTTTTTGCACCCTAACTGCGCTAAAGGGCCCAAAGTCCAATGAGTACCTTTAGGATTTCACAGGTCATTTTGAGAAATTTCTTTTCAAGACTACTCCTCACGGTTTAGGGCCCCTAAAATGCCAGGGCAGTATAGGAACCCCACAAATGACCCCATTTTAGAAAGAAGACACCCCAAGGTATTCCGTTAGGAGTATGGTGAGTTCATAGAAGATTTTATTTTTTGTCAAAAGTTAGCGGAAATTGATTTTAATTGTGTTTTTTCACAAAGTGTCATTTTCCGCTAACTTTTGACAAAAAATAAAATCTTCTATGAACTTACCATACTCCTAACGGAATACCTTGGGGTGTCTTCTTTCTAAAATGGAGTCATTTGTGGGGTTCCTATACTGCCCTGGCATTTTAGGGGCCCTAAACCGTGAGGAGTAGTCTTGAAACGAAATTTCTCAAAATGACCTGTGAAATCCTAAAGGTACTCATTGGACTTTGGGCCCTTTAGCGCAGTTAGGGTGCAAAAAAGTGCCACACATGTGGTATCACCGTACTCAGGAGAAGTAGTATAATGTGTTTTGGGGTGTATTTTTACACATACCCATGCTGAGTGGGAGAAATATCTCTGTAAATGGACAATTGTGTGTAAAAAAAATTAACAAATTGTCATTTACAGAGATATTTCTCCCACCCAGCATGGGTATGTGTAAAAATACACCCCAAAACACATTATACTACTTCTCCTGAGTACGGCAATACCACATGTGTGGCACTTTTTTGCAGCCTAACTGCGCTAAGGGGTCCAAAGTCCAATGAGCACCTTTAGGCTTTACAGGGGTGCTTACAATTTAGCACCCCCCAAAATGTCAGGACAGTAAACACACCCCACAAATGATCCCATTTTGGAAAGTAGACCCTTCAAGGTATTCAGAGAGGGGCATGGTGAGTCCGTGGCAGATTTCATTTTTTTTTGTCGCAAGTTAGAAGAAATGGAAACTTTTTTTTTTTTTTTTCTCACAAAGTGTCATTTTCCGCTTACTTGTGACAAAAAATAATATCTTCTATGAACTCACTATGCCTCTCAGTGAATACTTTGGGATGTCTTCTTTCCAAAATGGGGTCATTTGGGGGGTATTTATACTATCCTGGAATTCTAGCCCCTCATGAAACATGACAGGGGGTCAGAAAAGTCAGAGATGCTTGAAAATGGGAAAATTCACTTTTTGCACCATAGTTTGTAAACGCTATAACTTTTACCCAAACCAATAAATATACACTGAATGGGTTTTTTTTAATCAAAAACATGTTTGTCCACATTTTTCGCGCTGCATGTATACAGAAATTTTACTTTATTTGAAAAATGTCAGCACAGAAAGTTAAAAAAATCATTTTTTTGCCAAAATTCATGTCTTTTTTGATGAATATAATAAAAAGTAAAAATCGCAGGAGCAATCAAATAGCACCAAAAGAAAGCTTTATTAGTGACAAGAAAAGGAGCCAAAATTCATTTAGGTGGTAGGTTGTATGAGCGAGCAATAAACCGTGAAAGCTGCAGTGGTCTGAATGGAAAAAAAGTGGCCGGTCCTTAAGGGGTAGAAAGCCCTAGGTCCTCAAGTGGTTAAACGAACCCGCACCTTTTCATCCGTTATGATATCGTGTTTAATAATGGTTGTACATCCCGGTAGCTTAGAGAACACATCCACATTTCGTTGAAAGAATTCTCTGACCTCCTGCGTTTGGACTGAGGACAGAGAATTCGCAACTGTTACCTTCCGAATCCCTGATGGGTAATTGACTGAAGATGACACCGTGGGGCTGACAGAACCTCTCTGTCCTTCCAAGGCTTTATCAAATGTATATGATAGATTTGTTGCTTCTTTCGTTTATCTGGCTGGTAGACCTTGTAACTCACTTCGCTTATTACCTCCCGAATTTCGTAAGGCCCCTGTCACTTTGCCAAGAATTTACTTTCAACCGTAGGGATCAGTACCAGTACTTGATCCCCAGGGTTGAAAGATCTAATTGTAGCTGATCTGTTATACACCCGACTTTGAGCCTCCTGCGCTTGCTGCATGTTTTCTTGGACGACAGGCATAACAGCCGAGATCCTGTCTTGCATTGACGACACATGTTCCCTATTATGCTTCGATAGGGAGTGGTCTCCTGTTCCCAGGATTCTTTGGCAGTATCGAGAAGTCCCCATGGACGTCTCCCATATACCAGTTCAAATGGAGAAAACCCAGTAGAAGACTGGGGTACTTCTCGGACCGCAAACTGCAAACATATTTTCTGGGGAATACTAATACTTGTGCAAGAAAAAATCTTAGAAGGGGTGAGCAGACTTCAACCTTCACATGGTGCAAGCAGCATTGTATAAGTTAAGGGACCCCCGAGCAACGGTGGTTAATGTGCACTGCACAGTGGTGCAGAGTAGTGTACACCCCATCGCACGTCTGCTAGGTCGTGTAGGAAGGTAATAAAGGAGACAAGATACAATAACTCCCAGTACATGATACTTATTCCATACATACACTAAGAATGTGGAACTCCGCTCACAACCTCCTTCCACCGACAGTGCAGGAAAGCAGGCTGCCAAGACCTCAGATCCAAGACTGTACTATGTCGGTAGAATCAGTATGGCTTTATTCAATCGACGATTGAATAAAGCCATACTGATTCTACCGACATCGTGCGGACTTCACTTTCTACAGTCTATTCCATACATACTTTCAGATGAAACCAGAGTCAGTTGTTTAAAGAAAAAAATTAAGCAAAATAACAAAACAAAAAAATTGAAGGTTACATTCGAGATTCTTTAGATGATAATGTCTGTCCTACTGATGTTTGTATGTATACAGTTTCCTGTCCATGCATCTAAGACTCTAAGTCCATCGATTCCTGGGGAAGGGAAGAGTTTTAACCTCCTTGCCGGTCTAAAAAATCTAGCAAGGAGGCAGCGCCGCACTTTTAAATTTTTTTTTTTTTTTTAATCATGTAGCGAGCCCAGGGCTCGCTACATGATAGCCGCTGAGCGGCGGCATCCCCCCACGCACTCCGATCGCCTTCGGCGATCAGAGTATACAGGAAATCCCGTTGAGAACGGGATTTCCTGCAGGGCTTCCCCGGTCGCCATGGCGACGGGGCGGGATGACGTCACCGACGTCATGGACGTCGGAACGTCACAGGGAATCCCGAACCGCCCCTCAGCGCTGCCTGGCACTGATTGGCCAGGCTGCGCAGGGGTCTGGGGCGGGGGGGACGGCGGCTCGGCGCGGCGGGTAGCGGCGAATCGGCGGCGAGCGGCGGCGATCGCGTACTACATGCAGCTAGCAAAGTGCTAGCTGCGTGTAGGAAAAAAAAATTATGCAAATCGGCCCAGTGGGGCCTGAGAAATCCTCCTGCACAGGTTACCCCGAGCTGAGCTCAGGATAACCGGCAAGGAGGTTAAATGCCGTTATCGTGATAAGGTTATATAAAATGTTAAGATACAGCAAAAAATAAAAATAAAAAAAATATGGACAATTTAATGTTTTCTACAATAAAAAGATAAAAAAAAATCAGATACTTACCTATGGAAAAGGAAGGCTGTGGATCCTATAGAGCTTTTCTGTTCCTCTCACGGTTCCCTCATTCAAGTACTGTCACTCCCATTTCACATACTCAACCAACTGGTTTAAAACACCTTCAGGGATCCATGAAAGCGTGAGCACACTCTTGCACACTCACGCTTGTGCAGTATGTAGCTGCACATCTTCAGAAACAGTTGGGGACGCAAGCAGGGCCGGATTTACAGCTCAGGAGCCTATAGGCACAGAAGCTGTGGTGCCCTAAGCTCCGCCCCTCAGCACAGACCACACCCCCAGGCCACATCACCTTTTTTAATTTCTAATAACACATATGCAAATAAAATCACATTTATACACACCTTTGATGAGTGCCGCCCGTCGGGGGTGAAATCGCTGGGCTGGCCTGCACAGACGCGAGTCAGCTGTGCAGCTGACAACGTGTTCTACTTCTACGTGAAGGGACAGAGGAGCAGCGTGTGTGTCACATCAGGTGGTGGCCAGAGTGGACAATAGGATTGCCCGTTGCTGGGGGTGAGGTGAACCACAGGGCGGATCACTGGCGCGGTGTGGGCTGTGAGCCTCACTACACACGCTTGTTTATTGGCTGAGGCGGATGTTCTCCGGCCGCCTCAACCAACTTTAATCAAGAATATGTCGAGGGTTAAATTTTCTTTTAAAAGACACATAAACTACATACAACCAACACACACATACACTACATACATACATACAACCAACACACATACATATATACAACCAACACACACACACACACACACACACACACACACACACACACACACACACACACACACACACACACACACACACACACACACACACACACACACACTACATACATTCAACCAACACACAAACACACACATACTCTACATGCATTCAACCAACACAAAGAGACACACACACTACAAGCAACACAAACACGCATACACGCACTACATACAGTACACACATACAAGCAACACACACACACACACACACACTACATACAGTACACACATACATACAAGCAACACACACACAGACACACACACACTACATACAGTGCACACATACAAGCAACACACACACACACACTACATACAGTACAACACACACACACACACACACACACTGCATACAGTTCACACATATATACAACCAACACAGGCACACACACTCATCGGCCCCCCTCTCTCTCCGTAGCCAGATCCAACCTTAGCGGTGACTCCATCTCTGGGGCTGAACAGTGGGCATCCGTCACTTCAGTGCAGCGTTGTCTGTCCCTCGCCTGCGTTAGATGTCACTGCTGCAGTCTCAGGTCGGGAGTGGGCACGCAGCCAATCAGTAGGGAAGCATCTGGCTGCATAAAGTTCAGCATGCCGTGCACTCTCTGCCTACAATGCCAGCGTCGCGGGCAGTGACGGGGAACGGGGGCGGGACTTCAAATTAAAGTGGCCACCCACAGCGCTGAAAACTTTGACGCTCTGCAGGTGGCAGTCACCAAAATCAGCGGCAGCGCTGTTCGTGGTCAGTGACTCATGACATGAAGTATCACTTATGCATGTATGAGCCTGCAGTGAAGAAGCGGTGGGGGGGCGGGACGCTCCGCAGGCGGCAGTCAGCTACATCAGCGGCAGCGCTGTCATGAGTGACTGACTCATGATGACATTAAGTATGCGCAGGGCCGCCTATGTAAGTACTAGGCGCCTGTAGGCACGTGCCTACAGTGCCTAATGGTAAATCCGGCCCTGGACGCAAGGCTTCCAAGGATCCCAGAGAATGAACTGGGGGCAGCACTGGAATGCTGGGACCGTGAGAGGAATGGGATGGCTTTAAAGAGAATCTGTATTGTTAAAATCGCACAAAAGTAAACATACCAGTGTGTTAGGGGACATCTCCTATTACCCTCTGACACAATTTCGCCGCTCCCCGCCGCATTAAAAGTGGTTAAAAACAGTTTTAAAAAGTTTGTTTATAAACAAACAAAATGGCCACCAAAACAGGAAGTAGGTTGATGTACAGTATGTCCACACATACAAAATACATCCATACACAAGCAGGCTGTATACACCCTTCCTTTTGAATCTCAAGAGATCATTTGTGTGTTTCTTTCCCCCTGCATCTCTCATGCACTGAAGTTTCAGGCTGCTCTTTTCTTCCTGCAAACAGCTTTGCCCTTGTCTGAATTTCCTCAGTATGTGAAAGCCCAGCCAGCTCAGAGGACGATTTATCCAGCTTGTAAAAGATAAGAGAGCAGAGAGAAGCTGCACTAATCTAAATATCACACAGGCAGTGTGCAGAGAGGGGCCTGGAAGGGGGAGTTCATAGCAGAACCACAACACTGAAGAACTTGGCAGCCTTCCAGACACAGGCTGACAAGTCTGACAGGGGAAAGATACATTGATTTATTACAGAGACTGTGATAGCAGAAAGTGCTGCAGTAAGCCAGAACACATTAGAATAGCTTTTGGAACTTGTAGGATGATAAAAAACAGGATGCAATTTTTGTTACGGAGTCTCTTTAAAGGATGCCATAGTGCCTTCTCTTTCCATAGGTAAGTATCTGACTTTTTTTTTTACAACAGATTTACTTTAAAGCATATAGATCAGGGCTGCCCAATGCGTCGATCGTGATCTACCAGTAGATCGCGAAGGACTGCTGGGTAGATCGCGTCGGCATTTTAAAATAGTACGCCAGACGCTGACTATGCAGCGTCGGCGTACCGTCTGATTGTGCTGCTCTGCTGCCCTATGCAGAGCAGCACAGAGCACACAGCCAATAGGGAGAGGCAAAGAGAGCGCCGCGTCATGCCCCCCTCCTTCCTCCCCAGCCCTCCCACTTCCGCTTTGTCCGCTGCTCTCCTCCTCATGTAGTCCGTAACCCAGTCGCTGACCCTGCATGCCTTCCAGCACTGACATCTGATTAGCGACAATCCGCAGTGGAGAGGAGAGCGGTGGGTAAGGACGTGTATACAGGAAGTGCTTTGCCTGTATACACGCCGTTACCCTCCGCTCTCCTCTCCACCGCTGGTCACCGCTATCAGATGTCTCAGTGCTGCATGCTCCTCCGGGCATGCAGGGTGAGTGAAGGGGGGTGGAGGAGAGCGGCGGCTGGTGGAGGGAGGGGGCACCTATCTATATGACTGGGGCACCTATACCTAGCTATCTCTATATGGGGGGCACCTACACGTGGCTGTCTATATGTGAGGGGGAACCTATGCCTAGCTATCTATGTGGGGGACACCAATGCCTAGCTATCTATGTGGGGGACACCAATGCCTAGCTATCTATGTGGGGGACACCTATACCTAGCTATCTCTATATGGGGGGCACCTACACGTGGCTGTCTATATGTGAGGGGGAACCTATGCCTAGCTATCTATGTGGGGGACACCAATGCCTAGCTATCTATGTGGGGGACACCAATGCCTAGCTATCTATGTGGGGGACACCTATGCCTAGCTATCTATGTGGGGGACACCTATACCTAGCTATCTCTATATGGGGGGCACCTACACGTGGCTGTCTATATGTGAGTAGTGGTGCTCAGCAGAGCTCGAATATTCGAGTAGCTCGAATATTCGAGCTCTTTTTCAGCTATTCGAGCTCGGTATTCGAGCTCCGAATAGCTGGAGCTATTCGAATGGGCTATCCGAGTACACTCGAATAGCCCATTCACTATTCGAGCTATTCGAGCAACCCGGCGCTATTCGAGCTCGGTACCGAGCTCGAATAGCGTCATAGCCCAGATTGATGTCCTTAGAGCCAATCAGAGGGCTCCCAGGCCCTCTGACGGCAGCCAATCACAGAGGGGGACCCTGGCCAGCCCCTACCCTATAAATAGCGGCCGCCATGTTCCGTTTCTCCATGCTTGCCTGAGACTTGTACAGAGAGAGAGTTGCTCCTTTGTGCTTTGGCTTAGCAAGTGCTCTATTGTGATCATTTACCTAGCGTTTTTGCTCACCTACACCTGCCATATACACCTATATTGTTGTTAGTTAGATAGACATTGTATTTTAGTTAGTAGCTTGTGTGTTACATTAGAGACAGGCAGCTGCTGCAAGCTTACAGGTTTAGGCCTCAGGGGGGCCTTGCCTCTGTGGGCAGCTGTCCTCTGTTTATTTCTCTCATCTATACCAGTATTTCTGCTGTCCTTTACTAATAGTATTGTAGTTATACTGTACTAGGAGTAGGACACTCACTGACTGTCACTGTTTATAGGCTACTAGCTAGCTCCTGCGTGTGTGCACTCACTCACTGTCTGTGTGTACACACACTCTATTTCCTTCTGATTACTGATAGATTATTGTTATTTAGTTGTACTTACTTACTACTTACTCTTACTGTACCCGTAGGGACACTCACTGTCACTGTTCATATAGGCTACTAGCTCCTGCGTGTGCGCACTGCACTCACTGTCTGAGTGTACACACACAACACACACTCTATTTCCTTCTGATCGCTGATTGATTATCGTAATTAGTTAGTTGTACTTACTGTTACTACTTACTCTTACTGTACTAGGAGTCTAGGACACTCAGTCACTGTCCATAGGCTACTAGCTCCTGCGTGCGTGCACTCACTGTCTGAGTGTACACACACCCACACTCCATTTCCTTCTGATCGCTGATTGATTATCGTAATTAGTTAGTTCTACTTACTGTTACTACTTACTCTTACTGTACTAGGAGTCTAGGACACTCAGTCACTGTGTTCATAGGCTACTAGCTCCTGCGTGCGTGCACTCACTGTCTGAGTGTACACACACCCACACTCCATTTCCTTCTGATCGCTGATTGATTATCGTAATTAGTTAGTTGTACTTACTGTTAATACTTACTCTTACTGTACTAGGAGTCTAGGACACTCAGTCACTGTCCATAGGCTACTAGCTCCTGCGTGCGGTCACTCACTGTCTGAGTGTACACACACCACCCACACTCTATTTCCTTCTGATCGCTGATTGATTATTGTAATTAGTTAGTTCTACTTACTGTTACTACTTACTCTTACTGTACTAGGAGTCTAGGACACTCAGTCACTGTGTTCATAGGCTACTAGCTCCTGCGTGCGTGCACTCACTGTCTGAGTGTACACACACCCACACTCCATTTCCTTCTGATCGCTGATTGATTATTGTAATTAGTTAGTTCTACTTACTGTTACTACTTACTCTTACTGTACTAGGAGTCTAGGACACTCAGTCACTGTCCATAGGCTACTAGCTCCTGCGTGCGGTCACTCACTGTCTGAGTGTACACACACCACCCACACTCTATTTCCTTCTGATCGCTGATTGATTATTGTAATTAGTTAGTTCTACTTACTGTTACTACTTACTCTTACTGTACTAGGAGTCTAGGACACTCAGTCACTGTGTTCATAGGCTTCTAGCTCCTGCGTGCGTGCACTCACTGTCTGAGTGTACACACACCCACACTCCATTTCCTTCTGATCGCTGATTGATTATTGTAATTAGTTAGTTCTACTTACTGTTACTACTTACTCTTACTGTACTAGGAGTCTAGGACACTCAATCACTGTGTTCATAGGCTACTAGCTCCTGCGTGCGTGCACTCACTGTCTGAGTGTACACACACCCACACTCCATTTCCTTCTGATCGCTGATTGATTATTGTAATTAGTTAGTTCTACTTACTGTTACTACTTACTCTTACTGTACTAGGAGTCTAGGACACTCAGTCACTGTCCATAGGCTACTAGCTCCTGCGTGCGGTCACTCACTGTCTGAGTGTACACACACCACCCACACTCTATTTCCTTCTGATCGCTGATTGATTATTGTAATTAGTTAGTTCTACTTACTGTTACTACTTACTCTTACTGTACTAGGAGTCTAGGACACTCAGTCACTGTGTTCATAGGCTTCTAGCTCCTGCGTGCGTGCACTCACTGTCTGAGTGTACACACACCCACACTCCATTTCCTTCTGATCGCTGATTGATTATTGTAATTAGTTAGTTCTACTTACTGTTACTACTTACTCTTACTGTACTAGGAGTCTAGGACACTCAGTCACTGTGTTCATAGGCTTCTAGCTCCTGCGTGCGTGCACTCACTGTCTGAGTGTACACACACCCACACTCCATTTCCTTCTGATCGCTGATTGATTATTGTAATTAGTTAGTTCTACTTACTGTTACTACTTACTCTTACTGTACTAGGAGTCTAGGACACTCAGTCACTGTGTTCATAGGCTACTAGCTCCTGCGTGCGTGCACTCACTGTCTGAGTGTACACACACCCACACTCCATTTCCTTCTGATCGCTGATTGATTATTGTAATTAGTTAGTTCTACTTACTGTTACTACTTACTCTTACTGTACTAGGAGTCTAGGACACTCAGTCACTGTGTTCATAGGCTACTAGCTCCTGCGTGCGTGCACTCACTGTCTGAGTGTACACACACCCACACTCCATTTCCTTCTGATCGCTGATTGATTATTGTAATTAGTTAGTTCTACTTACTGTTACTACTTACTCTTACTGTACTAGGAGTCTAGGACACTCAGTCACTGTGTTCATAGGCTACTAGCTCCTGCGTGCGTGCACTCACTGTCTGAGTGTACACACACCCACACTCCATTTCCTTCTGATCGCTGATTGATTATTGTAATTAGTTAGTTCTACTTACTGTTACTACTTACTCTTACTGTACTAGGAGTCTAGGACACTCAGTCACTGTGTTCATAGGCTACTAGCTCCTGCGTGCGTGCACTCACTGTCTGAGTGTACACACACCCACACTCCATTTCCTTCTGATCGCTGATTGATTATTGTAATTAGTTAGTTCTACTTACTGTTACTACTTACTCTTACTGTACTAGGAGTCTAGGACACTCAGTCACTGTGTTCATAGGCTACTAGCTCCTGCGTGCGTGCACTCACTGTCTGAGTGTACACACACAACACACACTCTATTTCCTTCTGATCGCTGATTGATTATCGTAATTAGTTAGTTCTACTTACTGTTACTACTTACTCTTACTGTACTAGGAGTCTAGGACACTCAGTCACTGTCCATAGGCTACTAGCTCCTGCGTGCGTGCACTCACTGTCTGAGTGTACACACACTAAATTTACTTGTGATTACTACTGATTATTGTAACTGCTAGTTGTACTTCCTGACTGTTACTACTTACTTACTGTACTAGGGGACACTCACTCAGTCACCTCACCAACCAACCCACTCCATTAAAGTACCCCACTTTTCAGCCGCCCTTTTAAAAAACTTTTCTCTATACGCCCAAAACATTGAAGATGTCTGGAAGTGGCAGCCAGCGCGGTTTGGGCAAGGGGAAGGGCAGCAAGGGAATCAGGAGGAGAGGGAGCAGCATTGTGGCAAGCCGCGGCCGCGGGCGCGCCACCATGCACAGTTCCGCAGCAGCAGCAGCAGCGTAAGTGGCTAACATTCCTCCCATAGCCACTGGCCGTGGACGCCTTGGGCGCCGCCCAGCAGGAGCATCTGCAACTCACGCTGCAGAGACACAGCAGCAGCAGCGTGTAGCACCTGCTCCCATTTTCCTCCAGCCGGGTCGGAAACGTCCCATTGAGGAAAAGGATGCAGACACTGTGGTGCAACTCATGACGGAGGATGAGCAGCCCGCCATCAGCTCTGCATCCGAGGCCTCCACCCTCACCACCACCACCACCACCACCCCTGTTCGCAGCAGCCGCCCAGCAGGGTCTGGGGAGGAGGCCAGTTCACCGTCACTCGCCGACCTGTCATTCAGCAGTCTTTTGACCCCAGGCATCATGAGTAAATTGTCTGCTGTTGTTGGCGATCTTGAGGAGGAGATGCTGATGGGCACTTTGGGGGATGAGGGATTGGACAGCAAGACTGTGGCGACAGTCAAGCAGCCCATCCATGCATCAGGAGAGGAGTTTGGGGGGTCCTCATCCCAGCAGGACATGTTTCAGGAGGGGGAGGATGATGATGACCCGGTGACAGACAGAGACTGGGTGCCACCACCTCCAGGGGATGTCGTCCTCAGCAGCTCTGAGGAGGAGGAGGAGGATGCTCTTGTGGGCCTTGCAAGGAGGCGCATCATTGCAAGCATTGGCAGCAGCAGTAGGCAGGTCCCACACCCTGCTGGTGTCTCAGGCTCAGCAGCAGCAGCAGCAGCAGCATCTGCCAGTACCACCACCAGCCGCACCCAAGCCCCCCAAGCCCCCCCCCCAACCACCACAGGGAGACAGGCAGCAGCGCTTCCATGCCGTAGGGGGATGTTTAAGTCACCAATCTGGCGATATTTCACCATGCCCACTGTGTACAGCAAGTACGCCACTTGCAACCACTGTCAGCGGAAGTTGAGCAGAGGTGCAGACCCCTTAAAGTTCTGCACCAGCTCGCTCATCAACCACCTTGCGGCTAAACATTTCCACCAGCATGAGGAGTTCCAGAGGCTGAAGGCATCTGGTGCTGGCAGTGGCACCACACCCATCACTGCACAGCCTTCAGCAGCAGCAGCAGCAACAGCAGCCACCCGCCCTCCTGCTCCTCCAGCAGCACCAGCAGGAGTGCGGAAACGCACTGCTCCTCCCCCCTCTGCAACTCCTGCCGCCGACACTGAGGCCTGTTCTGGCAGCCAGTCCTCAGTGGCCTCCTCTGCTGTGTCTGCTGATTCCCGTGTCAGCAAAAGGCCACGCCAGAGCCTTTTGAGCGAGTCCTTCCAGGGGGTGGTTAGGGCTCTGCTTCCCAGCAGCCGTCGCGTGCGGCAGCTGAACGGCTTGCTGGCACGGGCCATGTGCTCCCAACTCCTGCCGTACACGCTCGTGCAGGAGGGGAGCGACATTCGTGCGCTGCTTGCTTGCGCAGCCCCAGACTGGCAGCTCCCCAGCAGACACTTCTTTGCCCGCAAGGCCATTCCTGCACTGCACCGCTTTGTGATGGCCAATGTGGAGCGAGGGCTGGAGCACGCGGTTGGTGAAAGGGTCCACGTCACCATGGACTCCTGGAGCAGCCGCTTCGGGACAGGCCGCTACCTGTCCTTCACTGTCCACTGGGTCAGCTTGGTGGAAGGGGGTGAGGATGGGAGAGCAGCAGCGGGCACAGCAGCAGCAGCAACACAGTGGGTGGTGCCACCCCGCAGGGTCAGGGGAACTGCAGCAGGTTCCTCCGATCCTCTGCCATCCTCCGGCACACCTGGCCAAACCCCCCGCCTCAGCAGCAGCGTGAAGGCCCGCCATTGCCAAGCGCTGCTGCACTTGGTCAGCCTTGGGAAGACCAAGCTGACGGCAACCCATGTGTTGGCCAAACTCCAGGAGCAGGAGAGGATTTGGCTGACCCCCAGAGGCCTCAGAGTCGGAGAGGTGGTGGCCGACAATGGGGCCAATCTGGTTGCCGCAATAGACAGGGGAAACCTGACCCACATCCCCTGTCTTGCCCACATGCTGAACCTGGTGGTGCAGAAGTTCCTGCGCACCTACCAGGGGATGGGCGAACTGCTGGAAACGGCAAGGAATGTTGTGCGTCACTTCCGGCGCTCGGCTGCAGCCTGTGCGAGCCTGGAAGACGTGCAAAAGGAGCTGGATCTGCCACGCCATCGGCTGATCCTTGACGTTCCGACTCGCTGGAACTCCACCCTGGCGATGTTGGAGCGTCTGGTTGAACAGAGGCACGCTGTCAAACAGTACCTTGCCCTGGCCACTGTTTCCGCAGCTCAGAGAAGGGACAAGACCAGCAACATCCCGTCCATCGTCCCCGATGATGACTGGAGGCACATGCAGCAGGTGTGCTTTGTGCTGGCTCCCTTCCTGCAGGCCACAAACATGGTGAGCAGGGACCATGCTATGGTCTGCGAGTGGGTGCCCCTGGTTTCTCTGCTGAACAGGGCCCTCGATGCTTTGCTGGAACAGGGAGCGGCAGCCTTGGACCAGCAGGAGCGGCAACCAGCTGCGCAGTCCACCTCTGAGGGGGAGGAGGAGGAGGACTTGGTGGAGGTCCCTGACCTGGCTGCTGATGAGGGGGATCAGCACAGCGCAGCTGAGTTGGTGCGGGGGTGGAGAGAGGATGAGGCGGCAGAGGAGGAGGATGAGGACAGCACTGACGTCGATGTGCCAGCAGACGTGGCCCGCCTCTTCCCAATGGCAGCGCACATGCTGACGTGCCTGCGCAGGGACCCCAGGGTGATCCAGATGAAGCAGAGGGAGGAGATCTGGATCAGCATGATGTTGGACCCACGCCTCAAGGGGAAGTTGAGCCAGTTCCTGCCGCCTGCAGGAGGAGACCCAGCGCAACAAATAAGGAGCTTGCAGCAGGCCCTTGTTGAGCGCTTGGAGGAAGCCTTCCCCCAGCCTTCCACCCCCACTGTCCAGCAGCCAGCACAGAGGCAGCAGCAGGTGCCTGCATCCAGCAGCAGCAAGCGCCCCACAGACCTGCTGTCTCTCAGCCACGAGCTCTACAGGACTGTAGAGGCTCCGGCAGCAGTGACTAGAGAGGAGATGCATGCAGCAGCATCCTCCTCCGGTCACAGCCAGCGCCTGACCCGCATGGTGGCTGACTACATGGGGTCGTACAGCGGGCTTGACAGCGATGCCCCTGTTGATCCCATGGAGTATTGGGTCAAGCGCATGGAGATCTGGAGCGAGCTGGCGCAGTACGCCCTGGAAGTGCTGTCCTGCCCCCCTTCCAGCGTGCTGTCCGAGCGCTGCTTCAGTGCAGCTGGTGGCGTGGTCACCGAGAAACGCTCACGTCTGTCTCACAAGTCTGTGGACAGACTGACGTTTCTCAAGATGAACCAGGCGTGGGTGGAAGGCGAGTTCCTGGCCCCTGTTGTCGGCGAGAGGGGGACATGAACTGGCTGCCGGAACCATCGTTAATGTGCCTTACCACCCTTTACCACCTCCTGGCTCCTGCTCACTAAGCCAGCCTGGTTCACTTTGACTATTACGTCGCCTGCAGCCACACATTTTACACCTACAGTGGGCTGCTGTGTACTGCCCTTCTGCTGTCTGTCTGTGTTTCCCACTGCCAGGGTACACAGCATTACCTTCTTCTGCTGCCACTCTGCCACCAGCTATTACGTCAAACAATAGCTATATTGGTTGTAAAACCAAAAACCAAAAAACCATTAAAAAAAAAAAAAAAGGTTTAATTTTTCTGAGGTGCCCGGGTTGAAAACTGTGTTGTCCCAGTTGTGTATTGGACACAATGTGGGCTGCACGACCGCTGTCTGGGACCTCCTGTTGTGTTTATTTACAGCCCTGGTATCACCGCTAGGTACCAGGGCTATTATGTCACGCTGCCTACCTGCTGCCACACTCACACTGCTTCTCCATACCTCCTCCTGCTGCTGCTGCTGCTGTCTGTCTGTGTTTCCCACTGCCAGGGTACACAGATGATTTACCTTCTGCTGCCACTCTGCCACCAGCTATTACGTCAAACAATAGCTGCTCGCCTACTCCTCCATTCCTCCTCCTGCTGCTGCTGTCTGTCTGTGTTTCCCACTGCCAGGGTACACAGAATTACCTTCTTCTGCTGCCACTCTGCCACCAGCTATTACGTCAAACAATAGCTATATTGGTTGTAAAACCAAAAACCAAAAAACCATTAAAAAAAAAAAAAAAGGTTTAATTTTTCTGAGGTGCCCGGGTTGAAAACTGTGTTGTCCCAGTTGTGTATTGGACACAATGTGGGCTGCACGACCGCTGTCTGGGACCTCCTGTTGTGTTTATTTACAGCCCTGGTATCACCGCTAGGTACCAGGGCTATTATGTCACGGCGAGCTGCCTGCCTTATTGACTGCCTGCTGCCACACACTCATCCTCCTCCTCCTGCTGCTGAATTTACCTCCTGCTGTCTTTGTGTTTCCACTGCCAGGGAGCACATACAATGGCGCTTCCAACATGCGTGCGCCCACCAGCTATTTGTTACGCTCAAAAATAGCTGCATTTCTTTAAAAAAAAATTGAAAAGAGAAATACGTGAAGATGATGAAGAAGAAGATGAAAAAGAAGAAGAAGATAAAGAAGAAGAAGATGAAGAAGATGAAGAAGAAGAAGATGAAGAAGAAGATGAAGAAGATGATGAAGAAGAAGATGAAAAAGAAGAAGAAGATGAAGAAGATGAAGAAGAAGAAGATGAAGAAGAAGAAGATGAAGAAGAAGAAGAAGAAGATGAAGAAGATGAAGAAGAAGAAGATGAAGAAGAAGAAGATGAAGAAGAAGAAGAAGAAGATGAAGAAGAAGAAGAAGAAGATGAAGAAGAAGAAGAAGAAGATGAAGAAGAAGAAGAAGATGAAGAAGAAGAAGATGAAGAAGATGAAGATGATGAAGAAGAAGAAGATGAAGATGAAGAAGAAGATGAAGAAGATGAAGAAGAAGATGATGAAGAAGAAGAAGAAGAAGATGATGATGAAGAAGAAGAAGATGATGAAGAAGAAGAAGAAGATGATGAAGAAGAAGAAGAAGAAGATGATGAAGAAGAAGAAGAAGAAGATGATGAAGAAGAAGAAGAAGAAGATGAAGAAGAAGAAGAAGAAGATATAGAAGAAGAAGATCTAGAAGAAGAAGAAGAACGATAAAGAAGAAGAAGAACAAGTATATACAGTAACACTACTGAACAAAATTTAGGACACAACTTCTCTTTCCACATTTTTTTTTAAAGGAACATCCCCACATAATCACTTGCTGTTGTTACTTGGAAAAAAAGATGTTTCTTGCATCATTCACCCTCAAAACAAGTGTTGGAAGCTATTTAAGGCCAATTCGAATAGTCAGCTCGAATAGTGAGCTCGAATACCGACTCGAATAGTGAGCTCGAAGTCCGAGGTCGAATCGAATAGTAAAAATTATTCGACTCGAATATTCGACTGACCTCGAATAATTTACTATTCGAATTCGACCAAACTCGAATTTTAAAAAGGGGTATTTGAGCATCACTGTATGTGAGGGGGAACCTATGCCTAGCTATCTATGTGGGGGACACCAATGCCTAGCTATCTATGTGGGGGACACCAATGCCTAGCTATCTATGTGGGGGACACCTATGCCTAGCTATCTATGTGGGGGACACCTATGCCTACCTATCTATATGGGGGACCACCTATGCCTAGCTATCTATATTTGGGGGGCACCTATGCCTAGCTATCTATGTGGGGGGCACCTATGCTTAGCTATCTATATGGGGGGCACCTATGCTTAGTTATATATTGGGCACCTATGCCTAGCTATCTATATGGGGGCACCCATGCCTAGCTATTTATATGGGGGGCACCTATGCCTAGCTATATAAGGGGACCTATGCCTAGCTTTCTATACGGGGGCACCTATGCGTAGCTACTTATATTAAGGGCAGCTATACCTGGATATTTTAAATGTTGGTAGATCTCTTGAGCTCTGGAATTTTAAAAGTAGCTCGCGAGTCAAAAAAGTGTGGGCACCCCTGATATAGATCATTCCTCAATCACCTAGAAGATAAAGTGTTAGTGTATTTATGCTTATGTGTGCTTAACCTCTTGAGGACCTCAGTGTTAAACCCCCCTAATGACCAGGCCATTTTATGTTAAATGGGCCACTGCAGCTTTAAAGCCAAGCTGCAGGACCGCACAACACAGCACACAAGTGTTCCCCCCCCTTTTCTCCCCACCAACAGAGCTCTCTGTTGGTGGGGTCTGATCGCCCCCCAGATGTTTGTTTGTTTGTGTTTATATGTGTGTTTTTTTTTTAAAGGTGTGTTTTTGTTTATGCTGCTGTATCCCCTCTCCCTCCCTCCCCTCCCTCCCCCTGCCATCCGATCCCCGTGATCAGCTGTCATAGGCTTCGTATCACACGGCTGTCCCCAGTACAGTGCTGCTGCTGATCGCAGCGCTGTACCAGTACTTAGATGGCAATAACGCCGTCTAACAGTCTCCCGAGCGGCAATAGCCACTCGGAGACTGAAGGCGGAGCTCAGTACCGCCCACCAAGCAGGAGATGCGCGTGCACCCTGCGCGCGATCTCCTGCAAAACAGAGCCCCAGGAGTCAGGACTTTACACCAATCGGCGTTAGGATGTCCTGGGGCTGCCGTCGCGGCCACGCCCATCGGCGTGACGTGGTCAGGAGGAGGTTAAAATAGCTTCAATGAGGTTCTGGCCAATACTCCAAAGTATTTTCATTACTTATTTTGCTTTTGTTTTAAAATCTTTCCCAATACTTAAAGTGAACCCGATATGAAAATAAACTGGTGAGGTAAACAATTAAATCTGTCCTCCTACTTCTAAAAATGACTTTTTTTTTTAGACTCTCATGGTTTTATTTTATGTACAAACATTTATAAAGTAGTATAATATATGTAGTATATATATAGTAGTATATGTATGTTTTATTGTCTCTGCTCAATTTCAGTGCCTAAAGCATCCCAGAGGGAAAATACATGAACTATTGACCTTTTTATCTACACCTTTCAGTCAGAAGCCCAGTTATCTGTTTAGCAAAGTGTTTATAGCTGTAATTTGTTATCAGTGAGGGACACTATAGCTCAACTGGGTCCCGGCTGGAGAAAAACTGTCACATGCATCGGTGGATATTAATTCTATCAGGCAGGGAAACAAAGAAAAAGAACACAGCATAGGTGTCTGTGTTCTCGCCACTGTATATACACATGTATTTTCCTTACACTGAAAGAGGCCTTCTACCCAGCATTCAATAGGTACCATGAACAGTAGAGGTGTACCGAACGGTTCGCCGGCGAACGGTTCCAGGCGAACATTGGGGGTTCGCGTTCGCCTGCGCCAGGCGAACTTTTCCGGAAGTTCGATTCGCCCCATAATGCACTATGAGGGTCAACTTTGACCCTCTGCATCACAGTCAGCAGGCACATTGTAGCCATTCAGGCTACAGTAAGCCCTGGAGCCCCACCCCCCCTTATATAAGGCAGCCTCCGGCGGCCATTACAGTCACTCGTGTGCCTGCTAGAGAGAGGAAAGGGACAGCTGCTGCAGACTTTTTCTCTTAGGGACAGATTAGTTAGGTTCTAGGCTGCTTTGCTTGTTCCTGACTGATTAATATTGCTTTTAAAGCACCCAGCAACAGCTCTTTTCAGAGCTCAACCTGTACATTTTTTTTTTCTGACACTTTTGTTGCATGCACAGCCTTGCTAATTGATAGTGTGTGTACCACTGCCAGCAGCCCAGCACATTCAGTGACTGACTGCCTGTGTGTGTGACAGGGAGCTGCACATTGTACTACCCAGTACTGCATATACCCCAGTACCTGTTGTGTTTACTTAACCCACCTCATCACTGCATATACCTAGCTTTGTGTTGAGTGAACCCAGCTCACTGCATCTAACTACCCAGTACCTGTTGTGTTTACTTAACCCACCTCATCACTGCATATACCTAGCGTTGTGTTGAGTGAACCCAGCTCACTGCATCTAAGTCTAACTACCTGTTGTGTTGAGTGAGAACCCACCTCACTGCATCTTAAGTACCTTTACTGTATACTGTTCAGTGAACCCAGCTCACTGCATCTAACTACCCAGTACCTGTTGTGTTTACTTAACCCACATCATCACTGCATATACCTAGCGTGGTGTTGAGTGAACCCAGCTCACTGCATCTAACTACCTGTTGTGTTGAGTGTGAACCCACCTGGCCACCTCACTGCATCTAACTACCTGTTGTGTTGAGTGAGAACCCACCTCACTCATTCCCTCATTCCCCGGCCATTACCCGGGGTCACAAATGACAGACTTGCCCGCCTCCATATGATTCTCGTGAAAGGAATGTGGTGTCATCTTTGCCCGCCATAACTGGTTCTCGTTAAAGGATTTAAAGTACATTCATTTCAAATACACAGCAGGGCCTCGAAAGTCCTCCTCCTGTATTGTTATTTTTGGTCACTACCTCAGGGCGGGCGGGCGTGCATGCCTGCCCGCTGCCCTCCTTGGATGTGTAGTGGTAGCCGTTGCTCAGGCTCCACACCGGATTCAAACCTCTCATTCCCCGGCCATTACCCGGGGTCACAATGGCAGACTTGCCCGCCTCCACAGGATTCTCATTGTAGCGGTACTGAACAAGTACACAGCAAGTAGAAAATGTAAATTAAAAACAAAACGTAAGCTTTTTAACAATGCCATGGAAAGTTGAGAAGGAAGTCACACATTACCTGACATCACTGAGTGAGGAAGAGCAATCACGCCATGTTGCGCAGTAGTCCAGCATGGCCGTCACTACACAAACAGCTGTTTGCGGTGCGTTACACAGTGAGTTTGGTGTGTCAGTGTGAAGCAGTACTCTAATTACACTCCCTGTTTGATGTATACACATGCAAGATGTTGTAAAGCACTTTATGCCTCCAATTTAGCATTCAATGTGATTTCTGCCCTTAAAACGCTGCTTTGCGTCACATCCAGATTTTTCACCGGGACTTTTGTCATGTATCCCACTCCGCCATGCCCCCCTCCAGGTGTTAGACCCCTTGAAACATCTTTTCCATCACTTTTGTGGCCAGCATAATTTTTTCTATTTTTCAAAGTTCGCCTCCCCATTGAAGTCTATTGCGGTTCGCGAATTTTTCCGCGAACCGAACCTTCTGCGGAAGTTCGCGAACCCGGTTCGCGAACCGAAAATCGGAGGTTCGCGACATCTCTAATGAACAGTGGCATAGTGAAGCAGGTGCTAGGTTATTCATAGAAAAACCTGTGGCCAGTCTTACATTTCTTTTTTCATTTCACTGCATTGTGTATGCTATGTATGCTAGGTATATCATTACCAGAGATGGCCCGAACATCGGATTTTCGGTTCGTGAACTTCCACAAAAGTTTGGTTCGCGCAAACTTTCACGAACCGCAATAGACTTCAATGGGGAGGCGAACTTTGAAAACTAGAAAAATTTATGCTGGCCACAAAAGTGATGGAAAAGATGTTTCAACGGGTCTAACACCTGGAGGGGGGCATGGCGGAGTGGGATAGACTCCAAAAGTCCCAGGGAAAATCTGGATTGGACGCAAAACAGCGCTTTAAGGGCAGAAATCACATTAAATGCAAAATTGCAGGCCTAAAGTGCTTTAAAATATGTATACATCAATCAGGGAGTGTAATTAGAGTACTGCTTCACACTGACACACCAAACATGCTGTGTAACGCACCACAAACAGCTGTTTTTGTGGTGACTGAATCATTGTGATACGCAAGCCCCTTCACCGCGGCAAGGTAATGATCACGAAGGGTAATTGGCACATGTACATGCCTTTTGTTTTGTTGTTGCAGCGGCAGTACAGCCAGAAAAATTAGGCACGCATGTACATGCACCAGAAAAATTAGTACAGCGGACTTAAAAATTCAGGAATCCACTTGCAGTCCTGGACCCTGTTGGTGGTGGCAGAGAAGGCAGTCAAGCGGCCTGTGGGCAGAGGTGCTGTGTGGGAAGCGACTTAGTCTTGGGGCAGGCAACTTTTCTTCTCAGTGACAATGCCTCCAGCTGCGCTAAAGGTCCTTTCTGACAGGACGCTTGAGGCAGGGCAAGATAGAAGTTGGATGGCAAATTGGGACAGCTTTGGCCACAGGTCAAGCCTGTGCACCCAGTAGTTTAAGGGTTCATCGCTGCTCACAGTGTCTACATCCACACTTCCACAAGTCGGCTACCTGCCGGTCCAGGCGTTGGTGGAGGGTGGATCCGGAAGCGCTAAGGCGAGGCATTGGACTAAAGAATGTCCACATGTCCAACATCACCATGAGATCGCTGGAGTTTCCTGTCCTTGCCTGCATGGACATGGGAGAAGGATTACTGGCAGTGGTACCTTTATTCTGTGCTATTGAGGCTGTAACATCACCCTTAAAGGACTTCCGAGGCCAAAATTAATAAAATCACACTATACCTTTTTTTTTGCAGAATCCACGGAGGACGTCCTGCCCGTCCTCCGCTCTGTTCCGCCATCAATGCAGGTCTTATCGTTCCCCTACGGCTCGGCACGACCCCACCGAACGGGTCGCATGGATGCCACCTCTAATATGGCCGCCGCCTTGCTCCGCGGCTGCGCAGTACGCTTTGTCGCTAGCGCGACTGCGCAGCCTGTGTGCGCCCACCCGACGTACGCTTGGGGAGCATGCCGGGACCTAGTACGCGGCGGGAGGCGGGCAATAGGCTGCGCAGTCGCGCTAGTGACAAAGCGTACTGCGCAGCCGCGGAGCAGGGCGGCAGCCATATTAGAGGTGGCATCCATGCGACCCGTTCGGTGGGGTCGGGCCGAGCCGTAGGGGAACGATAAGACCTGCATTGATGGCGGAACGGAGCGGAGGACGGGCAGGACGTCCTCCGTGGATTCTGCAAAAAAAAAAGGTATAGTGTGATTTTATTAATTTTGGCCTCGGAAGTCCTTTAAACACACTGTAAAGCATAGTTGTCAGCTTGTTCTGCAAGTGCTGCATCCTTTCTGCCTTCAGGTGAGTTGGTAACATGTCCGCCACTTTGTGCCTATTCCGAGGGTCTAGTAGCATTGCCACCTAGTACAGCTCATTCCCCTTGAGTTTTTTTATACGGGCTCCCTCAACAGGCTAGACAGCATGAAAGACGCCATATGCATAAAGTTGGATGCAGACGTACTATCCATCTCCTCTTGCTCTTCCTCAGTGACGTCAGGTTAGTCCTCCTCCTCCCCCCAGCCACGTACAATACCACGGGAACATTGAGCAGCACAAGCCCCCTTCAACGCCTGCTGCGATTGTTCTTCTGCTGCCGCCTCCTCCTCCTCCTCCAAAGAAACACCTTATTCATCATCCAAGTCTGACTCCTCTTTCCCACACGACTCTTCCTCCTCCTCCCCCCTCTGTGCTGCCGCAGGTGTTGAGGAAACATCTGGTTCTGATAAAAATTGCTCCCACAACTGTTCCTCACATAACTGTTCCTCTTCACACTCCTCCACAGCTTGATCCACCACTCTACGCACGACATCCTCCAGGAAGTAAGTGTACGGGATCAAGTCGTGTATGGTGCCCTCACTGCGACTCACCAGGTTGGTCATCTCCTCAAACCGCCGCATGAGCCTGCATGCATTTCGCATGAGTGTCCAGTTATTGGGCCAGAACATCCCCATCTCCCCAGATTGTGTTCTTCTACTGAAATTGTAGAGGTACTGGGTGTCGGTGACGGCTTTCTCCTGTTCTAGCAGGCGAGAGAACATAAGGAGGGTCGAATTCCAGCGAGTCGGGCTATCGCAAATCAGGCGTTTCACCGGCAACTTATTTCTCCATTGAATCTCAGCAAAGTGTGCCATGGCTGTGTAAGACCGCCTGAAATGCCCACACAACTTCCTGACCTGCTTCAGGATGTCCTCTAAGCCTGGGTACTTTGACACAAATCTTTGAATGACTAGATTCAGCACATGTGCCATGCAGGGTACATGTGCCAGCTTTCCGAAATTTAACGCGGAAGTGAGATTGCTGCCATTGTCACACACCATGTTGCCAATCTCCAGCTGGTGCGGGGTCTGCCACTGATCCCCCTGTTTGTTAAAGGGAAGGTTCAGGGAGGGTGGGTAAAAAATCAAAATCAATTTCCACTTACCTGGGGCTTCCTCCAGCCCGTGGCAGGCAGGAGGTGCCCTCGCCGCCGCTCCGCAGGCTCCCGGTGGTCTCCGGTGGCGCGCCCGACCTGGCCAGGCCGGCTGCCAGGTCGGGCCCTTCTGCGCTCCAAGTCCTGGTACTTCTGCGTCCCACGCCGGCGCTCTGACGTCATCGGACGTCCTCCGGGCTCTATTGCGCATGCGCAGAACTACTGCGCATGCGCAGTAGAGCCCGGAGGACGTCCAATGACGTCAGAGTGCCGGCGTGGGACGCAGAAGTACCAGGACTTGGAGCGCAGAAGAGCCCAACCTGGCAGCCGGCCTGGCCAGGTCGGGCGCGCCACCGGAGACCACCGGGAGCCTGCGGAGCGGCAGCGAGGGCACCTCCTGCCTGCCATGGGCTGGAGGAAGCCCCAGGTAAGTGGAAATTGATTTTGATTTTTTACCCACCCTCCCTTAAGCTTCCCTTTAAGAGCAGCCAGCTGGTCCAGTGTGACTCTCCGCTTTGAGGCAAGACATGTCTAAGATGGTGTGACACCGTCATACCTGGCATGCAGCATAGGCTCAGGGGAGCTGGGGCTGTGTAGCTGGAGAAGAGATCGCAGCACCAGTAGAGTTGAACTGCCACTCAGCCAAGGAGGAAGAGGATGACGACAGCGAAGAGGATATAGCAGGAGGAGAGGAGGTGGCAGGAGGCCTGCCTGCAAGCCGTGGAGGTGTCACAAGTTGGTCCGCTGCACAGCCACATACTCCCTGCTTGCCATTGGTCACCAGGTTGACCCAATGGGCTGTATAAGTAATGTACCTTCCCTGACCGTGCTTGGCAGACCAGGCATCCATGGTCAGGTGGACCCTTGACCCTGCGCTGTGTGCCAGAAATGACACCACTTGCCTCTCAACTTCACGGTACAGTTTGGGTATCGCCTTTTTAGAGAAATAATTGGGTCCTGGCATCTTCCACTGCGGTGTCCCAATGGCCACAAATTTACGGAAGGCCTCAGAGTCCACCAGCTGGTATGGTAACAGCTGGTGAGCTAACAGTTCCGCCAAGCGAGCTGTCAGAGGCCGTGCAAGGGGGTGACTGGAATAAATTGGCTTCTTCCGCTCAAAGATTTCCTTCACAGACACCTGGCTGCTGTGGGCAGAGGAGCAGGAACTGCTCAAGGTCAGAGGCGGAGTGGAGGAGGGTGGCTGTGAAGGTGCAAGGGAGAAAGCGGCTGAAGATGATGCACCTGAATGAGGAAGAGTAGAAGGAGGGTGGCTTTTCTTTTGTGTGCTGCTTTTGCTCAGGTGCTCTTCCCATTGCAGTTTGTGCCTTTTCTCCATGTGCCTTCGTAAGGCACTTGTCCCTACATGAGTGTTGGCCTTTCCACGGCTCAATTTTTGGAGGCAGAGAGAACAGATGGCATTGTTCCGATCTGAGGCAGACACATTAAAAAATGTCCAAACCGCTGAGCTCCCCTGGGGTGATGGCACTATGGTGGCATCAGCAGCTGACGTTGAAAGGTATGTTGGCTGGCTGTACATAGGTGGCAATACATGGCGATGGACACTGCCAACAGCTGTTTCTGATGACGAGCTCCCCCTGCTTCTTTCAGGAACTTGTCTCCTCCTACTCCTCTCTGACTCCCCCTCTGAACTGTCCCCCTGTTCATTTCCTCTTTTGGGAACATACGTGGGATCCGTATCATCGTCATCATCATAATCATCCTGCCCAGCTTCGCATGCCTCAGACACCTCCAAAACTGCACCAACAGCAGGTACTTCATCATCCCCCTCCGCACACGTTACGATCATAGTGTCGCCTAACTCAGACATTTGAGGTGGTGTAACTTGCTTAGCGCCTTCATCTGGTTGTAACGATAATGGCTGTGCATCAGTGATTTCCCCACCAAATAACTCCTGCAAAGTGTCAAATGTAGCGGATGTGGTACTTGGAGTAGTGTTGGTGGCTGCGGAAGATGAGGTGTTCTGTGTTAAATAGTTAACCACGTTCTGACAATCTTGGGAGTTGATGGGACGTGCCTTCTTCTGATTACTGTACTTTGGCACAAAATCACATCACCAAAACCTCGCACAGACCTGCCGGGTGGCCTTCCTCTGGGTCTGCCTCTACCTGTGCCTCTACCTGTTTTGTCCGTTTTGTCCATATCGGGGGGGGGGGGGGGGGGATGAAGTGAAAGGTATGCACTGAATTGAGTAATACAATGTGCAGTCACACAGGTGCAGTTAACAGGTATGCATGGAGTGGTATATCACACTGCGTGAATGTTATGATCGCTTCTGTAGCGTTTACTGCTGACTGCACTGGTATTGCAAACCAAGCAGTTCTAATGTCATTACATGCATTTGCTTGCATAGTTTGGTTTGCACTTAAACTAGTTGCTGATTCCATCTGCAGTCGCTCTGAAGTTTATGACAGTTTAATATGCTTTTGTGTAAACAAACATTGTCTGCTGCAGTGGAGGGGCGGTCCCTTTCCTGCAGGCTGCATATCATTGTCTGCCTTTTCCTGCTATCAGCCTGTGATTAATTACCATTCACTTGTGTGGGAATCTGCAGGTCTGCTCCCATTGGATGACCTCAGTATAAAGAACTGCTTCCTGCAATGCCTCATGGGCTATCATAGTTTCAGACTCTATCTGTTACTCTGCTCGTGCCCCACCTCGTTCCTGGTCCGTGTGGACTGCGCTGACTCCTGCGAAGGGGTCAGCGAGTCCTCCTAGTTCTGCTCTTGTTCTAGAAGTTGCTACTTGCTTGTCTTGTGTCATATATTGGTTCATCGCCAATATATACGCATACTTGCGCATTTTGTTATTTTCCTTGTATTCGTGTTACGTTAATATATCAGTGTCGCTGATATATACGTACACGAACTGTTTATTTCCTGTGTTCAGCTAGTCAGTTTTCCAGCACGTTTTGGTAGTTTGCGCGTATCGTGAACACCCGTGCTGAGCTAGTTATCCTGTTCCTGGTCCTGTTTGTGGATTGCGTTCATCTCTGCGAAGAGATAACGAATCCTTCTGAATCCTGTTCCTGGTCCTGTTTGTGGATTGCGTTCATCTCTGCGAAGAGATAGCGAATCCTTCTGAGTCCTGTTCCCTGTATTACTTCAGTCTTAGTCAGAGTTCCTGCTTATGTCATATATCGGTTCATTGCCAATATATACATATGTTAGTCAGACGTTACGAATAGTTTCATTGATAGCTGTAATTGTAATACGCTAGGAAAACATACTTATTGTATATTTATCTGTGTTACGTTCATCTATCTCGATCCTGCTATTTCCTGTCTCTCCTGTCCTGTCTTTGTGAGGCACGCCATCGCCGCAACGCATTGGCTGCCTCATTCCAGTCTGTCTGGTTTTGGACGCTTGCTGTCGCTAAGTAATCGCTAGCTAGCAAGCGTTCATTCTGTCTACCTGTCCTGATCTCCTCAGTCCTGGTTTATGCGCTCAGCGCTACCTTGCGCTGAGACGTTATTACGAAAGTGTTTGTGGCTGTTCAGATCTGCACCGGCTCTGTGCACCACAATCTCCTATTGGAGTCAGTCCTCTCCTCCACTAAACTGGGGATATCCTGATCCCTTGTGCTGGTGTGTGTACCTCCTTCACGTCAGCTTATGTGTTGTATGCTGACTGTGGAGATTACACCCCCAAGCTTAACATTATGATAGCCCCATTACCAATCCCCATTGTGGGGGGGGTTCCCAGCAAAAATGACACTGTTTGTTTTGGTTCCTGTTCCTTTAAGAAATTTGAGAAGCTCAATTCTGAAACAGAAAATGAGTTTTTTTCTGAATGTGCCAGGTTCCTGGCCAATCCTGAGCTCCAGGCTACTCCTGTTTCAACGTGGTCCCCCCAGCTAGTTTATGTTTTATTTAAGGGAAGATTGTTTCAGTGGGCCTACGATGTCTTGGATCATACCAATTTAAAAGAAAGACCACTGGAATTTCTAGCGTTTGTGATCCATAACTGGCTGCGCAAAACCGATTTGCCTAGCCCTTTTGATAAGCTCCTGGCAGCTTGTCAATCAGCTGCTCCTTCTACTGCCTACAAAAATAATCAGCAAGCAGATAATTGTTCTGATAACTTTTCTTCTGCTAAGGCAGCAGGGTCTAAAGCCAAACGTAAACGCTCCAAAAGAAAAGCGTTACAATCAGCGGAGTCGTTGCCCTTGGCGACTGCGCATCAGATCTGTAACGAGACTCCACCATTAGCAGATAATGAAATTCAGTCACCATTCAGGGGAGTCAAATAGACCTATGAAACTACTAATGAACTTTCATTGCTAGCCAGGGAAAATAAAGGTTCTTGTTTAAATGAATTATCTGAATATGATTATGAAGATATATTACAGAGTATTGAACAGATCAATTTATTCGTGCAGCAAGGGAAATTTGCATACACTACAGTTCAATACTTGCTACAGGTATTGGAGATCCTTAGGAATAAGAAATCGGCCAATCACCTGCTAAATAACCCAATGTATGTTTCTGCCACTAACACATTTGCAAACTATGATCAGCCGGAATGCTCAGCTGTTAAATATGCATGGGATCCTCCATTTGAGAAAGGAGAGATGGAAGCCTTGGTCTATGAATGGAAGAAAGATGCAAGTTCATTTTGTCAGTTTTACAGTGCAAAAAGTGAATTAGTATTGAATGCATGCATTAAGTCTGCTTATAACCTAATAAAAACTGGTGTGTGTGGGTATGACTTTGTGGCTCCATTGATCGATGTGTGGAGAATGATTCTGGACGATTTTTATGCAATTCAATCAGTTGATACCAGGGAAGACACACTGTCAAGTGGAGATTGTTCCACTTCCTCAGTTCCTGAGGACTCGCCTGCTTCAGCACCTTTGGCTGATTCAGCGAGTGATTCTGAGCTCCTTTTGTGTGAAATTGAAGTTCCTGTAATTCCACCCTGTACCATGGATAACTCAGTGTTACTTCCCAGTAAGACAGAAATTACTAATACTTCCTTAATCTTGCCCTGCACAAATTTCTCAGCAGAGGACCCAGAGGTCCTGCTGACTTTCGAGTCCAGCCTAGCCAGTACTCATGACTCGTTGTTTAGTGAAACAGACACCAGAAAAATCTTGCCTGTCTCTGCAAACACTTCTGCAGAAATTACCTGTGTTAATAAAGTTCAACTCCTGTCTGATCCAGCAGATGCCAATAGATGCACTACATCAGTTTCCGAGTCCCAGCAATCCTGTCTAGTAAACTCAGAACCCCAGCATCTGAATTTTCCAATTTTACAAATGAATGGTGATTCAGATGCGCAAACATTGTGTCTTGATCTTCCTGTTTCTACACCTCGCTCTAGTTTCGTGAATAGCTCAGAGCATCTGCTATGTGAACCTGAAATCGCAGAATTATTACCTTGTTCAGAAAATTTTCCAATAAATTTGCCCTGTACCATGAATTGTGCAGTAGATCTCTCCAATGAAACTCAGGTCACAGAATCATTATGCTGTCCAGCAGGTGCTTCCATGGTTTTGCCCTGCAATATGGACTGTTCAGTGATCCTGTCCAGTGAAGCTGTGGTCGCAGAGTCTTATGCTTCACCCAGTACTTTGGATACTTTAAACCCTTTAGCAGAGGAGGCTGAAGCACTGCTTACCTCAGTTGGTGTTGCAGTAATATTCACTTGTCTAGCAGCTGTTTTGGAATTACAGTCTGCTCTAATAAAACTTGATGAATTTCTGCCCAGCGAAGCAGAAGCCATTGAAATATTGTCCTCGTCAGCAAGTGTGTTAGATACCTTGCCCTGTACACAGTCTGATTTAACCAATGTTGTTGAGTCCCTCTCCAGTGTTGTAACAGCCGAGGAACTCCAGCCCTGTCCTCTGAATGTTTCAAAAGTCTTGCCCTGTAACATGGATAATTCTGACTCGCTGGAAAAAATAATAGAAATCTCAGAATTTCAGTCCGGGTTAATGAGTGTTTCTGAAACCCAGCCCTGTATCCTGGAAAATTCTGGTTCTCTGGCCGGTGTGGCAGAAGTTCCAGAGCCCCCTTCCTGTCCAGTGAGTTACTCAGTTTTGCCTAGTTCAGTGGGGATTGCTGCAATATTGACTTGTTTTGCAGCCCTTCATGAGCTCCAGTCCAGTGTATTTGATGAGTCTCTGTCTAGTCCAGAAGAAGCTATGGGAACCCTGTCTAGTTCAGTGCATACATCAGAAGATTTGCCCTGTCTTGTAAATGCCCCTGAACATGATTTGTTAATAACCCTGCTGGAATCAGCGACATCTAAGTCTGATCCTGCAGTTTTTAGTGAGAATCCAGTAACTATGAAGTCTAGTCATGATGAATTTTTTTTGCCCAGTTCTGGTTTCGGTCCTGTCTTGACTGACTTTGAGGTTCGCAGTTCCTTGACATGCCCAGAGGGTTCTCTTGTGCCGGTGTGCCCAGATGTGCTTCGTATGCCAGACTGCCCAGATGTGTCTGTGTTAGCGTGCTCACGTGCTTCCCTAGTGGAGACATGTTCTGATGTTGCCGGTTGGCCTGCATGCCCGGAGATGGTTCTGGTCCCTAAAAGCCCTGATCTTGATGTTTGTCCTTGTGACCCTGACTCTGGAGTTGCCCTGGGTTCCATAGGGGTTCTTGATAGTTCTCCATGTGAGCCTAAGGGGCGTTCTGACCTGTGGGGATCTCTTTGGAGCTTCCAAGTGTTCTGGGAGATCTCTGAGGAAACTTGTCCTGGTACCTTGGACTGGTTCAACGGTGGGTTTTGTGTTGGTAGGGACAGTTCCGGTGGGCATTGCAAAGGCTTTGGCGTTTTTGGACAGTCCTTGGAAGGCGGTGGGTATCGCGCAGAGAGTTTCTTGGGGTTGTTTTCTGGAAGTCGTGGTTCTGATGGGTGTCACACTGAGGCTTGTAGTGCTGACGGGCATGGTTCGGTAGGTTCTGGTTCCAATTGGTCTAGTTTTGGTGAGACTGATTCGGGAATTTGGTTTTGTCGGACGGATCCGACCTTCATGAATTTTCAGTCAGATCAGTTTGCTGGATTTCCCACTTCTGATTTTTTGGTTTGGGTGGTTCAGGAGAAATATGTCAGTTTTCATAGGCGTCCAGAGGCCGCGTTTAAGGGAGGGGGTACTGTTATGATCGCTTCTGTAGCGTTTACTGCTGACTGCACTGGTATTGCAAACCAAGCAGTTCTAATGTCATTACATGCATTTGCTTGCATAGTTTGGTTTGCACTTAAACTAGTTGCTGATTCCATCTGCAGTCGCTCTGAAGTTTATGACAGTTTAATATGCTTTTGTGTAAACAAACATTGTCTGCTGCAGTGGAGGGGCGGTCCCTTTCCTGCAGGCTGCATATCATTGTCTGCCTTTTCCTGCTATCAGCCTGTGATTAATTACCATTCACTTGTGTGGGAATCTGCAGGTCTGCTCCCATTGGATGACCTCAGTATAAAGAACTGCTTCCTGCAATGCCTCATGGGCTATCATAGTTTCAGACTCTATCTGTTACTCTGCTCGTGCCCCACCTCGTTCCTGGTCCGTGTGGACTGCGCTGACTCCTGCGAAGGGGTCAGCGAGTCCTCCTAGTTCTGCTCTTGTTCTAGAAGTTGCTACTTGCTTGTCTTGTGTCATATATTGGTTCATCGCCAATATATACGCATACTTGCGCATTTTGTTATTTTCCTTGTATTCGTGTTACGTTAATATATCAGTGTCGCTGATATATACGTACACGAACTGTTTATTTCCTGTGTTCAGCTAGTCAGTTTTCCAGCACGTTTTGGTAGTTTGCGCGTATCGTGAACACCCGTGCTGAGCTAGTTATCCTGTTCCTGGTCCTGTTTGTGGATTGCGTTCATCTCTGCGAAGAGATAACGAATCCTTCTGAATCCTGTTCCTGGTCCTGTTTGTGGATTGCGTTCATCTCTGCGAAGAGATAGCGAATCCTTCTGAGTCCTGTTCCCTGTATTACTTCAGTCTTAGTCAGAGTTCCTGCTTATGTCATATATCGGTTCATTGCCAATATATACATATGTTAGTCAGACGTTACGAATAGTTTCATTGATAGCTGTAATTGTAATACGCTAGGAAAACATACTTATTGTATATTTATCTGTGTTACGTTCATCTATCTCGATCCTGCTATTTCCTGTCTCTCCTGTCCTGTCTTTGTGAGGCACGCCATCGCCGCAACGCATTGGCTGCCTCATTCCAGTCTGTCTGGTTTTGGACGCTTGCTGTCGCTAAGTAATCGCTAGCTAGCAAGCGTTCATTCTGTCTACCTGTCCTGATCTCCTCAGTCCTGGTTTATGCGCTCAGCGCTACCTTGCGCTGAGACGTTATTACGAAAGTGTTTGTGGCTGTTCAGATCTGCACCGGCTCTGTGCACCACAATCTCCTATTGGAGTCAGTCCTCTCCTCCACTAAACTGGGGATATCCTGATCCCTTGTGCTGGTGTGTGTACCTCCTTCACGTCAGCTTATGTGTTGTATGCTGACTGTGGAGATTACACCCCCAAGCTTAACAGTGAACTCACGTATGTGGGTGGGTGCACTAAAGTGAACAACAGGTAGTAGTAGGTATATGCAGTGATGGGTATTACAATGTGCACCTGTGTCACACACAGACTGGTACTGGAAAGGCACAGTGACACTGCGTGTGCTCAAGTAGGTGAGTAGGTGCACAGTGAACAACAGGTAGGTATATGCAGTGATGGGTATTACAATGTGCACCTTTCACACACAGCCAGGTACCGGACAGGCACAGTGACACTGCGTGTGCTCATGTAGTTGGGTGGGTGCACAGTGAACAACAGGTAGGTATATGCAGTGGGTATTACAATGTGCACCTGTCACACACACAGGTAGTAGTCACTGAATGTGCTGGGCCTGGCAGTGGCACACACAGTAGGAATTAGCAAGGCTGTCTATGCAACACAAGTGTCAGTGGGACACACAGAAAAAAAAATAGATCACAAGAACAAGATTAGCTCTCAAAAGAGCTGTTGTGGGTTTCTTTTTTAGTAATAAGAATCAGTAAGGAGCAAGCTAAGAAGCTGACAAGAGCCTAACTAAGCTTTTCCTATGAGAGTCTGCAGCAGCTATCCCTTCACTAATTACTGCAGGCACACGAGTGAGTGAAAAGCCTGATGCTGCCTGCCTTTTATAAGGGGGGTGGGGCTCCAGGAGGGAGTGTAGCCTGATTGGCTACAATGTGCCTGCTGACTGTGATGTAGAGGGTCAAAGACCCTCATGATGCACTATGGGGGCGAACCGAACTTCCGGAAAAGTTCACGGTTTTCCGTGACCGCAAACCCCCAGAAGTTCACCGAGAACCATTCGCCGGCGAACCTTTCGGCCCATCTCTAATCATTACACTACAATTATCACCTTATCTGACTTGCAAAGCATCAGGGAAAAAGTATCTGACAGGGGAAACAATAAGAATTATTACATTGACCTACAGACTTTCCTTTCAAATTAATCCAAGTGTAGAGATGATATAAAACTGTTTACTTCCGTCGACAGTTTCCAAATAACTTGATGGTTTTTAATTACTGGGGTAATTAACCTCTGCAGTATTGCAGTTTGTTTTACGCCTAGAAGAATCCACTTTTGAAGGACCTAACATACCTGCAATGTAAAAAGTATAATGAAAAAGACTTGTCTGGATTGGTATTTGTGTTCAATTCATTTATTTATATATTCAGTGATTTTCTAATAATTATGTCTTGTCCCAAGACACCGAGCTTGTGGGTGTGGCAAACACAGGAAACTCACACACACACACACACATTACAGAGTAAAGATGGACAGACGGATATAGGACTTTTGTAATTATTTTGGCTGAGACAACTTCCAGATCAAAGCAAACCTGTAGTGGGGGTGGCGGTTAGATACTTACCTCAGTATTGATGGTCCAGAGGTTTCTTGGATTCTCTTAGAGCCCACAGTTCCAGTGCTGTAACCCTTCTTCTTCTGGCCCTGCTCCTGACTGTGGACAAGGGCATCCGAACTGGGTATGCGCGAGTAAGGTCTACTGTGCATGCATGGACTTTACTCATACATGCCCAGTCCAGACACACTCACCCATGAACAGGAGCGGAACCAGAAGAAACCTATTCAACAAGCTTTTGTCAAACAGGTTAAGATGCACATGTGTTGAACTCCAGTCCTCAGGGATACATCCATGCCAGTGTTTAGGATGGACTGATAAATGGTGTGTTTTACTTGATAAACCACACCTTTCCTGATTCATTCCCAGCAATAAATTTGAGTGGTGCCAAAAATGTGTGAGGACCTCGGCCCTTGAGGACTGGAGTATGACATCCTTGGTTGAGAGGGTCCCTTCGCTAGAACAGTGGGCTGTAGGAGGTTTCGGGAAGGCTGACTTTAGGTGTACATTAGATAAATATGTAAGCAACTAGGTGGACTGGCATTAAAAAAAAAAGACTAACAAAAATGTATTAAAAACCTGGACCATATCAATGTTCAACCAATTTATCAATTGAACATGGATTAGGAAAGACCTTTCTTACTTTTACCTTGCATGGTAGAAGTGTGAGGATGGGCCCATGGGTAGAGCAGTGCATGATAAATGGCTGCATGGCTTTGCCTTGAGCAGGACAAAGCTACCAGCTGTGGCAGTGTGATCAACATTAGATGAGATTTCTGAAAAAAACTCTTATCATATACCAAGTGGGTCAAAGCAGGAAATCAATATAATTGAGAAATCCATGGTTTTCCTTCAGCAGCAGCAAAATGTTTAGTATTTGGCCAGGCTGTTGGACTCATGTTACAACAGCTCTATTTTAAAGCAAGTGTATAGCAGCTACAGCATTATTAAAACCAACCTCTGACATAATGTACTAGAAGTCCCATCCGCTGCACATTCTGCCTGAGTTGTAATACCTGGACTTGAGGATCCTCTATGTGTTGTAATAAAAAATTAAATCATTTCTAGGTCCTAAAGGCAGAGAGTATCTCAATAAAGTCAGATGTCTAGCATACTAATATTATAATGATATCCTGCTGTACTTGTAGCTGGGCGGTAGGAGAATTTGCTGAGAACAAATCACAATACTGACAGATGTTTTGGATAGGACACATATTGTCCCCACAACATCTACCAGGCTTCCCTGAAAACATCACATGTCATAAAGTCATGCCAACATCTATTTGAGACTCTGCAAACATTAAAAACAAATATCATATCACAAATTAAAGCTAGAGGCAAGGATCGCTGTGTTTAACATAAGGAAACTGACTAATGGTTCATAGTATGACTCATCCATAAGTGAAGTGGAAGGAAAAGTAGTTGAGGCTTATAAGAAGAGAGGCGTGTCCTCCTTCCTGACTGGCTATATACTTGTAAAACATGTAGAATGTTGATGTCTATCATCACACATGTCTTAAGGCCACTGTGCTTAGTTTTCCCGTCTTAAAGAGGAGCTGAGAAATGGAGCTACTCCCTTAGCCAGGAGCACTGTCCCTGCACTCAGCCAGGAAAAGAGCTGTTTCTGCTTTGATGAAATTACGGAGAACTGTCATTAGCACTTGTGTGTCAGTACAGCTCATTCTGCAGCAGAAATGAAACATGGATCAGCTGTGAAAAGGGACAATAATAGGGCTCCTTCACACCAGGTGCATGCATTTTACAGTGCATTAACCTGGATAGGATTTTGACGTACTTTGACAGATTTTTACAGATTTGTGATCACTCTGGTTGAATTCGCTTGCACAAAAGCATAATAATTATTTAGTATGGATTGGATTAGCTATTCAAAATGCAAATCCTCATTTCATGTATGCTTTGTGTCTTAGAAATGCAGCAAGTTGCATAATAATATTCAAAACTCTTAAAAGGAGTCCGAAGCAATAATAATAAAAAAAAAAAAAGCAGATACTTACCTAAGGAGAGGGAAGGCTCTGGGTCATATAGAGCCTTCCTGTTCTCCCAGACAGGGCTCTCGTTCCCCCGCAGCCTCTCCCAGGTTGGGCTGGCTTTGGGAGGCGGGCCGCTCCATATTGTGCACGTGCAAGCGCCCTCTCTCGCTCACTTGTGCGTATACGGTACAGTGCTGCCGGTCTTCAGAAACCAAAGTGCTTTCGGTGACTGCTGAAGTCTCCCTCGGTAGTAGATTCAAACCGAGGAACCTGCGTTGGAACGAGGACACCGGGAGGAGAACGGGAAGGCTGTATATGACCCAGAGCCTTCCCTCTCCTTAGGTATGTATCTGTTTTAAAAAAAAAATGCTTCAGACTCACTTTAAAGAGACTCTGTAACAAAATGTTCAGCCTCATTTCTTCTATCCTATAAGTTCCTATACCTGTTCTAATGTGGTCTGGATTACTGCAGCCTTTTCTAGTTGCACTGTCTCTGTAATATATCTAATCTTCTTGCCTTTGCCAAGCCTTGTCGAGCCAGAGAGGAATGCACTGCCTCTGCTGTGATAGGGAGAAGTTTTGCACACCTCCTCCACGCCCCTGCAGGTTCTGTGTGCTTTGTTTACTCCTCACAGACAGAGCTATCTGAGGGGGAAGGGAGCTGCCTGTCATGCTGAGAACTGTGAGAAATCCAGACTGGAGTGCAGATAATTCACTATGTAATAAAAACTTGTAGTATGCTATAACACGATATATATATATATATATATATATATATATATATATATATATATATATATATATATATAGATATACATATGTATATATTTATATATATTTATATATATATATATATATATATATATATACATATATATATATATATATATATATATATATATATATATATATATATATATATATATATATATATATATATATATACATACATACATACATACATACATACATATACATACATGCATACATACATACAAACATCACTTCCTGGTTAGCGGCCATGTTTTTTGTTTGTATACACTGCCTAAAACTGTCGATTAAAAGCCAGGATCGGCGGAAACGGCAAAGAGGGGCTCAGGAGAACATAATGAATAGAATGGTATGCTTTTTATTGTAAGAATTTGAGAGTACAGATTCTCTTTAAGACTTTTGAACATTGTTATGCATTTTGCAGCATTTCTAAGACGCAAAGCATACATGAAATGAGGATTTACATTTTGAATAGCTAAACTA